>NC_058405.1:95101767-95401767 GCF_002201575.2 Neomonachus schauinslandi | reverse complement strand
ATAACTGTCTCAAAGCCATACATTTGGAAATAAAATATAATTTCTGCATTATTCATGGTGGTTTAATAGGAAATATATACATTATATCATATACATAGATGTAATATATAATCTATAAAAGGAAATATGGAATATATAAATTAACATTCAATATCAGAATTTAGAAAAATAACAAATTCAAATGAAGAAGGAAGAAAATGAGAAATACAGTAGTAGAATTTAATAAACTAGAGCAAAGGTAAATGAGGCTTAGCAAAACAAGTATTTGGCTCTTTGAAAAAAAAATTAAATCTATAATGTCTACTAAGTTTAATTTAAAAAGTAGGAAAACTCCCAAAGTATAAGTAATGAAAAGGAAGCATAACTGCAGATTTAAAAATGTGTTTTAAAATACTATTAATAACTTCATGCCAACAAATTTGAAAACTTGAGTGAAATGAATAAATTCTAGAAAAAAAAATTACCAAATCCGGTTTAAGAAACAATCTGATTGTCCCGTATTATTAAGGAAATGGAACAGTGTTTTAAAATGTCTCCACATCAAGTACAGGTGGTTTTAAAAGGTGGGCTCTATCAAATATTCAAAATATTCAAGAAGCACACATTTAAATTATATAGAAACATTCAGAAAATAGAAAAAGATGGAATAATTTTCAGTGTATTTTATGATACAGGTATCGTATGCAAAACCAAATAAAAACAGTATGAGAAAAGACAATTATAGGTCACTTAAGAACTCCTAAATCAAATAGTGGCAATTGAATTCTTCAGTGGATTAAAAAAATTACTGTTACTTTTCACACAGGAATGCTAAGTTTGATTAAAATTTAAATATCTATAATTTAATTCACTGCATTTGCACCTACATAAAAAGATATAATTGTCTTATAGGTGTAGAAACAGCCTCCAATAAATTCCACAAAATCCATAATCAAAGAGAAATATAGGAACAAAGACAACTTCTTTAAAGTCATAAAGGCATTCACCAAAAACTTAGCTAATTTAGCGAAGTCTACAGTGGACCATTAGTTATATTCCTTTTAAAAATCAGCATTGAAACTCTGTATATTGACAGCTGGTAACCAGACTTAACCTGGGGATCATTTCCTAATGTGTAAAAATATTGAAACATTATGAGGTACACATGAAAGTATAAGATATTTTATGTCAATTAAACTTAAATAAAATAAATAAAACAAAAATAAAATTTTAAAAATAAAAGTCAGCGTTGAGACAAGGAATTAAAGTGAAGTACCTTGACTATGCACAAAGCCAAATATGACGGTTTTTAAATATTACCACCTAAGAAAGACAGAAAAAAAACTTGACAGAGCCATTTCTTGAAATATTGTTGGAGAAGGGAAAGGTGGAAAGTAGAAACTAGTGATAGAAATTAAGGACCCTGCAAGGGGAAAAAAAAAAAATGTGTGTATGTATATATATATATATATATATATATATATAAGTAGGGACCCTGCAGGAAATATATATATATACACACATATGGCTATCAGAAAATATGCATCCACTCCTAATGGTGCTGCCTTAGGGTGCTTCTTGGGAAACAAGTTCTTAGGGTACTAGAGATAGTATTCCTTAGGGACATGGCTCCTTAGGGTACTACTAATAGAATTCTAGTGGGTTATCTAATCTTTTACCACCCTTATGCGTCTATATCCTAGAAAATCTAAGATTATTATTTTTTTTAAAGATTTTACTTATTTGAGAGAGAGAATGAGATAGAGAGAGCATGAGAGGGGGGAGGGTCAGAGGGAGAAGCAGACTCCCTGCTGAACAGGGAGTCCGATGCGGGACTCGATCCTGGGACTCCAGGATCATGACCTGAGCCGAAGGCAGTCGCTTAACCAACTGAGCCACCCAGGCGCCCTAAGATTATTTTAAAGAAGAAAATATAGCTGACAACAGATATGCAAAGTTACTATATGAGGTAAACATAAACTGAGAATAAAAAATATTCAATAGATAAAGATACCCCTCCCCCCAAATCAACGATGAAGCAGAAGAATACAGTAACATAATACTCCCAAAAGAATTAAATATCACCAAATAAGCACTTGTATATATACAATTATCAAATGTGAAACTTAAAACTCAGAAAAGTCTTCATAAAGTAGAAAGAAAAGTTGTAAACCAAATAATAGATTTCAGGAAGTACAAAATAGTACAAAATAGTAAATTAATGGAAAGATGACCAAGACTAAACAGATATTGTTGAAAATATACTAGTGGGTATCAAGAAGATAAATGGAAACAAATGAATAAACAAATGAAATAAAATGGAGAGGATCAGAAATAGCTAAGACAGGGAATATAATATGAAATAATATGAACAGGGAAATAATATGAACATAATAATATGAATATGACATTTAATTGGATTTCTTAAAAAAGAGAAGCAGAACAGAGAGAGACAACATTTAAAACCATAATCCAGCAATAAACCAAAACAACACAAATGGTCAAGAAACAAAAGATAACTTTGGGGGGGCTGGTAAGAGCATTATTAAAGTTATTAATACAACGGTAACATGTAAAACTAAAATAAAAACCTAGCACTAGATTTCAGAAAATTTAAAAATTACAAAAAATTGCTTACAGCAAACTCATTAAACATGATATCCATAATAAATATATAAAATATGATAGAAGTTTTCAGAAGGTATCAGTCATACCCATTAAATGTTATCTGGCTTAACTTACGTACCAAAATTTTTAAGAAAATGTTCAGATGTCTTCTTGAAATTAATGCAGCTCAACCTTTTTGAAAATACACATTTAAAACAGAAGGAGTTAGAAAGGCTAAATCCTGATGCTGGACGAAAGAGCTTTCATGCCCCAAAGCATTTAAAAAAGAGCAGAAGATACTTTTTTTTTTTTTTTTTCAAGGGCACAAATTACAAGGAGGGCATAATAGTCAGAAATGTCTGTCTGCGCCTCAGATAGTGCAGGAGCTACCTTCACAAGGTGAAAATGCACACAAGCTACTTGGTATGTGGAAGCCTTCTCGTACCATCCTTAGTCTAAAGTGAATCACATTATATGATTTTTATATGTACACATATATAAGTTGATTACGTTATATAATATATATGTTATATGAACACATCCAAATAAGAGATAAATCCTTTTCAAGTATACGGGGAACACTGACAAAAATTGAATGTGTATTAGTTATTTTAAAGGCTCATTAAGTTTTATAAAGTAGAAATTATAGGAAAGCATGCTATGATCACAATGTAATAAGCCTAGAAATCAAGAATATATTTTTAACAAGTTTTCTGGCTAGAAGACTTTTTAAAAGTAAATCCAATTAAACAATTCCTTGGAAGTTTCAAATTTGCAAATTTATAAAATAGTAATAACAGTAACAAGAATGACAATACCTTCTTAAGAATCAGATGTCAGAATAAAACTCATAGCTATACAAACTTTAACAACTAAATGGAAGAATGCAATTAAATGAGTTGAATTCCTAACCCAAATGGCTAGAAAACTATCAGCAAAATCAGACAAATTTAGAACTAATAAAAAACAATAATGCTTGCTGTTTGAAAACACACACACACACACACACACAAAGACAAAACACAAGCTCTCCCAATTGAGGAAAAATGAGAAAGAAAACACAATTAGAAATGACTGGTAGGAACTAAAAAAGGACATTTTAATAGATCCTGAGAGAGTATTTTACAGAATTCTGTGTCAATTAATTTGAAAATTTAGATCAAATGAGCAATTTTATGAGGAAATACATTTAACCAAAACTGCCCCAAGAGAGACAGACAACTTACATTCACTAGTGACATAGAAGAAATATATCATCAAAGAACTACACCACAAAGGAGCACCAAGGCCCACATGATTTTATAAGGGAATCTTATCAGACTTTCAAAAGTAATGCCTAACACAATTTGAATTGTTCTACATCATTGGTTTACTTACAGTTGCTGTAAAAAAAGCCTTTTATAAAATTTAATACCAATTCCTGGTTTAAAAAAAATTAAAAATATAGGAATTGGTGGTTAATTTCTTAACATGATAAAACATATATGCCTCAGTCCATAATCCAATAGAGTGGCATTCCCATTAAGGTTGGGAACAAGGAAGGATGCACACTATCTCCACAATATTGTTTTGGGAGACATTCGTGTAAATCAGGCGAGAATAAACCATAAGCCATAAGATTTGGAAAAGTATTCAGTGAGATAGCAGGATAGCTATTTCGCATATGGAAACGAATAATGTTCCTATTTGCAAATAATAACCATTTAAAAAGGATATGGAATAGAAAGCCATTCACATTAGCAACAAAATATAAAACATGAAATATAAATGTGCAAAATGTACAAAACCTCTATGAGGACAATGTTAAAACATTCCTGAAAGGCATAAAGTAGACTTGAACAAGTGGGAAAATATCCCTGTTCTGGGATAAAATGACTGAAGATCATAAAGAGGTCAATATTAATTAGAAATTTTATTTTATCCCAATAAGAAATGCTAGCAAGTCTTTATATGCTTGAATGAGACATACTTATTTTTAATAAGTAATATCTAGGGAAATCCTGAAAAAAATACTAAGAAGGGGTGGATTCTAAATAATATGGATGTTACAAAAATCTGTAATTAAAAGTGTGGTTTTGGGACGTGAATTAACAGAGACTAAAGGAACAGCATAGACAGTACAGAAATAGCCTTAGACACATATGGAAGTTTAATATATGATAAAGATGGCATTTCAAAGTACTGGAAAAAGTGAATTTTTTCATAAAATAGTTTTGGAAAAAGTGAATATCATTAGGAAAAAGATAAAAGTAGTTACATACTACCACCATAATTCTAAAATGATCAGAGATCTAACTTTGAGAAATAAAGCATTACATGTACTGGGAGAAAACATTAATAAATTATTCATAACCTTAGTTTGAAGAAAGCCTTTAAACTATGCACCAATATGTAGAGACAATGTAAGAATATGATGGTAAATTTGATTACATAAAGATTAGAAAAAACTTTTTTGGGGAAAAATAGTACCATAACCAATGTCAACATAAAATGACAAATCAGGAGAACATATTTGCAGCTTACATCTCACATAATGGATATAAAGACATAGAGCTCTTAAAAAATAAAGAAGACCAAAACAAATCTGATAGATAATGTAGACAAACAATAGCAGAGGGATAATTACTGAATCTCCTTTGTAATTATGCAAATGACACATTATATATGTTGTATTATACATATATATGTATATATGATGCTCAACTTTTTTCCTAAGAGAAATGCAAAATGAAATTATACCAATATACCTGTCACAAGTTGAGTTTCACAGGAAGCCAACTGAGAAGATTAGCCTGTAGGACCATTATTACAGAGGATATCAATAACTTTGGAAAGGAATGCAAGGAAGAAAAATTGGGCAGAACAATTTGAGCGGCAGGGCCATCTGAATGAAGGCCTCAGCTGACCCCATAAGAATTCTAGACTGAATGGCCCTCAGAGAAGTCCCAAACGAGGGCAAGAGGTTTGGGCTTCTATACTCCAATATTTTTATACATACATATATATAGTGTATGTTTGAATCATTTACATATTTTCATATTTTTTTACATTTTTAAAAGATTTTATTTATTGGAGAGAAAGAGAGCCAAGGAGAGCACAGGTGGAGGGGAGGGGCAGAGGCAGAAGCAGACTCCCCACTAAGCAGGGAGCCTGACTCATGGCTGGATCCCAGGACCCTGGGATCATGACCTGAGCTGAAGGCAGGTCCAGGTGTCCCCCATCTACGTATTTTTAAAAGAAAATTAAATACAAAAAATGAGGACAACAAAGCCTATGTTGAAATAGAGAAGTAAATGCACCTGAATATAAATCAAACTGATACAAATTTGAATTGAAGATAATACTAAGAACGCACACACGCACACATGCACAGAGAGAAAACAGTGAAATCTGTCTAGCTATCCATCTATCTCTTCTAAAAAGGCCCAGCACTAATAACATTAGAGTAGCGATGAACACACATAACCCCACATCTTTCTATCTAAATACCTTAATCCAGTAGAAAAAAACTTCACAGAGAAATAACTGATTACAGTTAGGAGGTAGAGGAAGTAAAATGATATAAGAACATGTGATTGTGAATAAAACATGGAAGTACTCAAAGACCAGTGTAATCATTTCCAAAGAATAGAGGGGTTGACTTGAAGGAGTCCCTGCTAACCAAATTTTGACAATTTCAGCATCATAAAGAGTAACAACAGTAATGGAATGTAACATTGCATTAAACATGCGTTAAGTGTATAGTAATAAGAAGAGGGAGAGAAAGAGAAAATGAGAGTAAACACATAGAAGGAGAAATAGAAGTTCTTTTTACAGAAGTATGCCACCTAATAAATAAAAAAGTGATATTAGAATTAGAAAATCACTTTGAGATGGTAATTTATTTAGGGAAAGGTCATGAATGGATGCCAAACCTACTGAATGAAAAGTTAATGGGGAAAAAGCTATTCATATAATATTCAAGTATCATCCGCTTTTAATTATAAGGCAAAATGTTTTTTACAATGACTATATCTCACAGTTACCATGTAAACAGCATTGTCATGAGTGGGAAGACGTATAATGGTATATTTCCTGATATAAGCAGCAGAGGTATCCGGTATCACCTCTGTAATATTTTTGCTAAAAATATTTAGGCTAAATTAAAGCATAAGAAAACAGACAAATTCTAAATTCTGAACATTCTGTAAGACCACTGGACCAAGAGTCTAAAAAATGGCCAATGTTGTAGAAATCAGAAAAGACAAATGTTTTTCTTTGAGACTAAAGAGATGACAATCCAATATGATATGGAAACCTTGATTGAGACATCTATTTTATATAAATATATAAATGTATGTATGTATGTATTTATATATATTTAAACATGAAATACATTATATGTGTGTGTGTGTGTGTGTGTGTATATATATATATATATATAGTTATTTGGGTTACTTGTGGCTGTTGTGGAATTTAGGGTATAGATTATATATTTAGATGATGTTAATATTCCGGGGTGTGATATGTGACTTGCTTACATGTGAAAATAGTCTTAATCTTGAGAGACGTAGGCAAAAATATCCTGATGTTTGCAGTCTACTTTTTTTTTTTTAAAGATTTTATTTATTTATTTGAGAGAGAGAGAATGAGAGAGAGCACATGAGAGGGGGGAGGGTCAGAGGGAGAAGCAGACTCCCTGCCGAGCAGGGAGCCCGATGCGGGACTCGATCCAGGGACTCCAGGATCATGACCTGAGCCGAAGGCAGTCGCTTAACCAACTGAGCTACCCAGGCGCCCTGCAGTCTACTTTTAAATGATTGAGCAAACAATAAAAAGAGGGAGGGCAAATATTCAATATGTTGACATTTGGTGAGTCTAGGTAATGATTTTACAGATAATCATGTACTTTTCATTCAGCCTTTCTGTAGGTTTGAATATTTCCTCAATAAAAAGAAAATAAGATATAATTTCATACTCATTAATTTGACAAAAAAATAGTCTGAGGAAATTAATGTTGGTAAGGAAGTGATAAAGATGTGGAGCAATGAAAACTCATGTTGCTAGTAGACTGTAAATAGGGACAAGTTTGGAAAATATTTTGTCACTACCTAGTTAAGTAGAAGACATGTGTACTAATGACCAATCCCACTTCCTGGTGTTTGTCTCAAGAAAACCTGCCATGTGCATCAGGAGATTTTAATAAAACTGTTCACAGGCAACTTGTTTTTAAGAGCAGATATTTGTAAATGCTCAACTGTTGATAAAACAGAAATTATGCTATATTCATATAAAATACCATATAGCAGTGAAATCAAACTATGGCTACAAACTTCAATATGAATTAATCTCAGGAATAAGTTATTGTGGGAAAATAGCAAATCTTAAAGTGATGAACATGCTCTGAAAGTTCAAAGTATTATATACTTTCATAAAATAGTATTTATATAATACTATTACATATGTATATGTAATATATACTAATAATATGCTATTACATGGTATTTATTTACAATAAAGTTTGTTCTGCAATGTTTTATTTAACGCTGTCCAAACTGCACAAGTCCCAGTCATTTGAGATGAGAGTTACCAAAGTCCTGTGTCTTTATCAAATGCCAAGATGACATCCTGTGTCAAAGTGATGCAGAGGAAAGCCTCACCTAGAGGTGTTTTCCGAATGGTTTCCCTACAGTATAGGAGAAAGGACACCATCCTACCCTGGTCAATGTCTGCATGAATGTGTGTGAATTTTTGAGACTGAAAACAAGAAACTGAATGTTAGCTGAGAATTACGGAATTAAAAGTGACACAGGCAGTTGGTATTTTGGTGTTGACCAGAGAGATGCTGTTTAAATAAAAAGGAAAATCAATATTTTCTATTTCTTTGCAGAGTAAAAGTGAGCAAATTACTGTGCGGCATCTGACGTCAGGAAACTGGGAAGTGATAAAGATCTTGGCATATGATGAAACTACTCAAAAAATGTGAGCGTTTTTGGTTCTCTGGTCAGGTTGGAAGTCTGGGCTGCCAAATGCAATCTTTTCTGCCAGATTTATGATTTGCTTACTGTGGTCCTACTCCAGACACCCTGGCTATGTAAGAGCAACTTTTTCTGTAAAGACTCTCCCTGTCCTTCACCCAGAGACACACTTACTTGCCCAGATACATGCACACACCCCCAGAGATCACACAAAGGGGTGATAGGATGATATTTTAAGAAAAAAAGATGTGTTTCCCAAATGGAGCAAAGTTCTGCGGTTGAATAATGGAACAGCTCTTGCCTGTTCTTTGACAGTTTGAAAATTCAAGTGAAAACAGCCTGGCAAAAATTGATTTGTGCCTGATGTTTGTGTTGTTTTCTTTCCTGGGCAGTTACTTTCTGAGCACAGAGTCTTCTCCCAGAGGGAGGCAGCTGTACAGGTAAGCAAGGTGCAAGGACTGCCCTGAACACGTTCATTTCTCAGTGGCCATCTACACAGCGTAATGATAGGATGGAAAATCTGAGTTTCATTTTTGACATGACGAAACCTCACACTTTGGTCCAGTCTTTCAGCTCTGAACATTAGCAAGCCTGAAGGGTTGGTTGGACCTGAAGTGAAGACCATCTAGCTGCCCCTTCTTTATTTTTCTCCTCACCTGCTTTCACAGTCTCAAAATATCCTTTTTTTTTTTTAAGGCTTGCTTCTCTCAACTACCCACATCATAGGCATTTACATATTTTCCCTCAGTGGACTTTTCTTCTGCTAAGCCTCATTTTGAATTTTCAGTGCAAGAATATTGTACACTGGTAATTTTTTCCCAAACAAAATAAAACCATTGTGAACACTTAGAAGAGTGGATCAACGGAAAGTGTTTCTCCCCACCCCCCATGCCCCCATAGTGTACAAAACCTAGTAAGATTGTTATTGAAGCCAGGAATGCTCATTGCTTAAATAAAGCAGTAGATGGGAAATGTTTTCATCTGCCCAATTTTCCCAGATGGAAAGTTATACTCATAAAAGGTACTTAAGGTCATACCTATTTAGTACTAAAATGTTTCCTCACTCGGAAAGCTTTCACCAGGACCTCACAACAATGACTTTTATTTTTGTCTGGCAAGCAACATTAATTCTAGACTTTATATACACTTTCTAATTTCCATTTCACAGATCCATTTTTAAAGTGTCAAAACTGCCATGGTATATTCTCAGTAGAAATTCATGATGTTTGAAGAAGTGTCACCACTGATTCTTACCCAGTAGCCTAGACTTTCCTTTGAGGGTAAAAATGTATGTTTAAAGCATCCTAAACTCCCTCTAATTCACCACATACTCTTATTTATGCATAAATTGCTTTCATCTGAAGCAAATGTCTCATTTTTATCACCTCTCCCAGTATGTTATTTCTGTGTTCGTTTTTTGGGTGTTTGTTGTTTTTCTCTTAGAGTCCAGAACCCATACTCTCAATGACTTCCAAAGGAAGAAGAGCTATGTATTTAAAGAGACTGATTCTAGTTTGGGTTTAGAGTTCTTCATTAAAGTATTGGTTACTTTTTTTTTTCTTTTTGGTGACCGAAGCCTGTCTTGAAACATATACTCTGGTTGGTACTGGTAGTCCTGAGCCATTTTTTTTTATGGTCCCGCAACTACTTGACCAAGGTTTTATTTCTCTCATTTTATGAAATTCTTTTTCTTTTTTTTTTTTTAAGATTTTATTTATTCATTTGACAGAGAGAGACACAGCGAGAGAGGGAACACAAGCAGGGGGAGTGGGAGAGGGAGAAGCAGGCCTCCCGCGGAGCAGGGAGCCCGACGCGGGGCTCGATCCCAGGACTCCGGGACCATGACCTGAGCCGAAGGCAGTTGCTCAACAACTGAGCCACCCAGGCGCCCCCATTTTATGAAATTCTTAAAGAAAAGTGACAGTGTCAAAAGACTGGACTTGGCCAATTTTAGCCAATGGAACTGAATCTCAATCTCTCTTCCCTTTATTCACCTAAAATGTGATTTGAATCAAAATGACTTCTTAGATTTGTGCTTGTCTTCGCTTTCTAGTGACCGAGACAGAATAGTCACCCTATCTATGACGTACTAGTGGCGTAGGCTGTGTTATACAGAAAATGCAGGGGCGCCTGGGTGGCTCAGTCAGTTAAGCCGCTGCCTTCGGCTCAGGTCATGATCCCGGGATCCTGGGATCGAGTCCTGCATCGGGCTCCTTGCTCGGTGGGGAGCCTGCTTCTCCCTCTGCCTGCCTCTCCCCCTGCTTGTGTTCTGTCTCTCTCTCTGACAAATAAATAAAATCTAAAAAAAAAAAGATTATACAGAAAATGCAGTACCAATGAATTTCCCCTTAAACAGCGTAGCAAATGCCAGTTGGCTTAACTGTTAAGATAACATTAGTGTTTAACCCAGAAAACTCAATCATTGTCCAGGTCATAAAAATAATCATTGGTTGATTAAATTTATGGGATGAGATACCCCTGAAGAATCACAACTGCTGCCACGGTCAGTTTAGAATTTTATCTCAAAATGTGCATTTATTTCAGTAATTTCTAAATAATCTAAGTAATCTAAATAATGAGAAACTACCAACAAATTTTGGGGAACTTGAATATGAAAAATTATATGAAGGAGTAGAGAGAGAAAAGGGTTTTAAATTCCAGTTATATCATTTAAGTAGCTGTGGACAACTGGCATGCATTCTCAGCCTCTCTGGAGATTGTTACACAACGCTGAATAGAATTAATGACATTGACCTATATACTTAAAAATGATTAAAATGGCAAATGCTATGGTGTGTGTGTGAAGATATATATACACACACAGCAATTTTAAAGAGAAAATATTAGGTGTGACTACCTTGTAAGTTATCGTAAAGGTGAAACTGGTTAATGTGTTTAAGTGCTTAGTTTATATTAATTGCCTTGACCAGTGAAGGAAAATTTTGGCTTATAATGAGCTCGGAATGTTTCAAATGTGAAACTGAGTTTATGAACTATACTTAACATTGATCCTCGATTACTTCTGGTGCTTCTGTTGCCCATTGTCAATACATCTGTTCCTATCCCTGTGTATGCAGCCTACTGCACATCAAAATGACTAGGATTCATTTACAAATGTATAGCCAAAATCATGTTTCATTTCTAAATGAAACTGAGAATATTCTGTGCAAGTTTAAGATACAGCTTCACCACCATTTTCATCTGTTGGCATAATTTACGATTCATCTCTATTTGTAAAATAGATGATTGCTTTTCTTTTTACCTACCTCCCTGACGTCTCAAAGTATGTATGATCACGAACATTATCATACAAAAGTAACTTTACTAAAAATTTCAGTCAGGTATTTAAGGCAAGTATTTTCAGTACATTTAGTGGGAAAAATTTGACACTGATATCAAATTCTACTGTTTAATGAGCTTGATTCTTTGTGTAGCTTGTGAAACAATGTATTGGTTCTTTCAACTAATATTTATTGATGGTGAGTTTATGCTAGTCTCTGTGGGCAATTCCTTTTACAGCTATATTTATAAAGAAATATCTATAGAGAAAAAGGTAAGAATAAATTACATTGAGTCCTGTGGAAATCAGTTCCTTTATTTATAAACATCCGTACATACATTTTATACATGTAGGCATACATGATTTTAATTTTATTACAGAGAAGAAAAATGTGTAAGTCTTAACATTAGTAATGGAAACTGACTTTGCATTTATACAGTAAGTCATCATTTACAAGGAACTGCAATGTAAGTAATGCTGGAGCTCTTCAGTTTATGTTAATATTTAAATATTGATGCCACACATTCAAGTACCTGGAAAAGTATCATTTCTAATTTTCTTTTTCTTTCCACAGTGCTTCTACTGAAGGACTATTGAATCGTCAATGCATTTCATGTAATTTTATGAAAGAACAATGTACATATTTTGATGCCAGTTTTAGTCCTATGAATCACCATTTCTTATTACTCTGTAAAGGTAATACATGATTTCTGATGAAATTTATTTGATCAGTATCTATTACTATCATGAGTAACTATTATTCTCTAGCTATATGATTTGATATTCTAAATGTGTGCATTCGTTAAGTTATAAAGTAAGAATTTACTGAGCTATGAATTGTATCTTCATTTAGAAAACGAAATTGGGAGTGAACATTTACTCATGATCAATAAAGGCTGTTTGAGAGTGAAACTTTTAAAAAAGTGAATAAACATTTACATCAGCAAAGTCATGCTATAACAATAGAATTTACCTACTCTTTAGAAAAAAAGAACAGTCCTCTTATTAAAATAATGGCTTGGTTGTTAAGAGATTTAGGAGCTACAGAAATTTAATTGCCTGGGTCTAGCACCCTTCAATTTTAAGAGATTACATTCACCCCAATTACTTCTATCTGGTAAAAATACATATATGTATATATATATATATATACATATATCTTCTATATTAGCATGCTCTATCTAGGTTATACTGATTGATAGGAATCGCTGCCCCTTAAATAGACACTGTATCTCCCAGAATGAAATGGAAGACCTGTATCCCTTATAATGTAATGGACTGACTGACTGCTCTTGCCCCAGTGGGTACCTGAAGCTGTCCTGTTTTAAGACACCCTGAGGAATAGATCAACCCTTGCTCTTCTTAGTTTTTTTTTTCTCTTGATATCAAAAAAGTTCTTGATACCAGGGAAAAACCATTAGACCTCTAGATATAGTTCCTTAGAGGAATGAAGTTTCAGGATAACATCTTATGGTTACATTGAAGTAACAAGCATATTTGAAATATTTGATGATTGCAGTTAGTTTTTTAAATTAATATATAATTAGAACCAAATTTTTATCTTATGGATGAGATATTTCTATTATGCATGCATTCTTTCTTCCTTGACTGAGTGGTAAATAGAATTTAATCTTGGATGAACTAGTGAGGGGTCACAGGGTCATGAATCAGCTTTCTGGACATCAGTGACTGCGCTATAAAAGACTAGTGAAAGAGAGTAAGGAGCATAAGACTGGGTACCATAGAATTATAGAAGGATAGGGCATTTTGGAGAAGGGGAAATCTTAACAATCTTTGCAAATGGTTCCTTTCCCCATATGTTCTTTTCTGAATAAAATATCCATAGATAGGAATGAAATCTAGTTATGTGGTTTGTTTCATTATTATGTTTTAACTAGGAAATGCTTCAATTTGGAAAAAGTAACTGTCATGTAGCCTTTCCAATAATTATTACTTAGATGTCTTTAAAATATTTATACATATTTTTTATACATGTTTTTAAAATCCAGGCCCAGGTGTCCCAGTGATCAGTCTACATAGCACGGAAAACCCAGCAAGTAAGTACACAAACATGACGATGTGGGACAGTCATGGCAGGCATTGGTCTTAGGTATTACTTATTCTGAATGTCATACTCTTATAAAACCTTTTTCAAAGGAGTTTCCAGCATGGAGAGAAATGTGTAGGTACTATTTGACTTTGTTTATGTAAGAGAAACCGTAAAGCAAGTGGTTTGAGCCAAGTTACAGCTGGAATTGGATCTTACATGCCTGGAACAGGGTATCTACTATATCTAAATTTAGTGAAGACTGGTTGATAAGGCTCATTTAGGTACGCTTCAGCCTATTGGCCCCTTACTGCTCTGGTCCATTTTTTTCCTTGGTCTCATATAGATTATTCCTTCAATGTTTTTTGTGTACTTTTGGGAAAAATATGAAAAATAAATATATTTTTTCTATCCTATTTGTTCCAGATATCCAGGGCTTCCTAGTTTTATCTATTCATTTATTCTTTTATGCATTTAACTGTTCATCATCTGTTAAGTGAGCACCCACTCTATCAAGCAATATACCAAGGTTGGGTGGACTCTGCTAGTAAAATATGGTCAATGTGTTTATGAAATTAGAGTATGTAAGTAAATGCGTGGTTGAGGTAATCTTAAAAATGACTAGCAAGATTGCTTCCTGCCTTCCTTTCTTCCTATGTTTCTTTGCCTTCTTTCAATTTTATTCAATCAATACTCTTAATGCTCTAATGATTTACATTAGGCTACTGTGATCTAATAAATTAGGCTTATATTTATGAACTTAATCCTCAGAACACCCCCTGATATATAGTTAATTTTATTATCCTCTTTTAAAGATGAAACCGAGTCACGGGGAGATAAAATAACTTGCTTAATTCATCCTAATAGGTAGGTGAGCCAGGAAGCATAGGAAATAGTCTGACTCCAGAACAGGATTTGTAACTGATGACGGCAGACTGGAGGGGATCCCTGGCTTCACACAGGATAGAAATCAAATGTGAGTTGGAGAAAGTGAAAACAGAGTTTAAGAATAGCAGAGTGTCTAGGAGACTTAGGACAATGAGTCTCATCAGTGCTTGGGGCTAGGGGTTTATATTAGAAAAGGATCTAGGATATGTGTTCCTTTAGGAATCCAGGGTAGGGTCCAATCAAAGATGATGAGCGGTGAGTAACAGGTGTTATTTCATGAATCATCGAAGGTAGGAGGTATTGATGCCAGTGTCAGCAGAAGTTTGTTCGAAGCTAACGTTCTGGAACATGTTTGGTATCCAGCTCTTCTTAGATTTTATTATGTGCTTGGGGCCTAGGAAAAAAAGAATGATTCACTCTTGCTTTCCCCTTGAAGTTTGGCTTGTTCAGAAGCAAAATATAGAAATTCGGCCTACCAGAAAAACAGCAGAGACATACAGCAGAGACATAGCCTTTCCAAAATGGAATGGATTCCCTCCAGCTTCCCTACCTCATTATCACTACCATATGATGGCAACTTATTCTATTGTGATTTTGTCTTTCACATCTGTATTATTTTTAGAGAACAGAGGAAGACCATTCATTCATATTCTTTAAATTCCAACATATGGAGACTTCCTCTTTATGAAAAAACAAAAGTGCAAATCTGTAATGGGGTT
Organism: Neomonachus schauinslandi; assembly: GCF_002201575.2. NCBI lineage: Eukaryota > Metazoa > Chordata > Mammalia > Carnivora > Phocidae > Neomonachus > Neomonachus schauinslandi. The sequence continues at coordinate 95,386,290 of NC_058405.1, read as the reverse complement.
TTGTGTGGTTGGAAATAAGTAGAAACTAAACAATGTGCTCACCTATCAGTATAAACCTTAAAGAGGTTATGGTGAGCACATTAAATCTGTTTAGTATTAACAAACAACAATAATAGAACAGTATATTGGATAAAATAGAAGGTTGAATTTTATAGATTAAAATCAGTATATAAAATGAGTTCATTATATACATTTTGTGAGATCTGAAACAAATTAATCTCTCATAGGATCAATTTTCTTGTAGGCAAATTAGCAAATGAATTTTTTATGAAGATGAGATATATTTGCAACACAGGATGCACTGAATAACTGGGAACGATTTGTGTTATACTGCATGTTCTGCCAAAATAGTTTTTTTTAAATATTCTACTGTTACAAGGCAATGTTGTTTCCTAGTAATTTCTGTGGCAAATAATGAAATATTTTTGTATAAGTGAAATCTAATTTTCCCATTTATAAGCCAATTATCATCTCAGCATCAAGAAAACATCAAGAAAAACAAAGTGAGCAGTGGTCAGGTGCTATTCAAAAACTTACATTCAGTTTCAAGTAAATCTTTTGGTTAATGGATCTTGGATTAATAACACATCTAGGGGCCACATGAAATAGAACAGGGTATGAAAAGAAAATGAAAATAAATTTAACAAACATGGACACCTTTAAACCCAATGGTTATCAAAGAAATGCAGAGTAAAACATTTGCCGTGTAATTTGCCAAACAACAGCATCAAAAAATTTACATTGCTAAGAAGGATATAGTAAGGCTCTCATAAATAAATTGTTGCAATCTCTTGGAAAAAATAAGTCATAAATCTTTTATACCTATGTACCTGGCATATTTCCTCTTAATGGTTAATTCTAAATAGAGAAAACCTAATAGCACTGTTGACAATAATGAAAAAAACATAATAAAAGAGGGGGATTTGTAAATGAACTTTAATGGAATATTAATTAGTGCCCCGAATATCTTCCATTTGTCCCTCCAGAACCATTGGATCTCTGTTTTTTCCCCCTTTGGTTTCTGCCCAGAAAGTAATCTATACAGATGACTTAGGTTCTGTTACCATTTGGCTACCAGTTAGATTCTAGCTAAAGTGAATCCCATGGGTGAGTGAAGATAGGGAGAAAAGTAGTTTTGGTGTATCTATATTTCCAGGGCTACTTATCACTGTGGAATTACCCAAGATTACCAGGACTCCTAGCTGAAGGTCACCATGGATCTCTCACAGACCTATTGCTACTCATTGCCCTTGACCTGCAGGCCTAGCCACAGTCCTAAGCCCTGGGTTACTAGACTGCCCCTTATGAACTTCTGCCCATTGTTCATATATTTGTAAATAGTTCTTAATTAAAATGTTATCAAATCATTCTAATACAGTCACTATCAGTTTCCTACTAGGATTAAAAATAAAAATGTTCACAGAAGTTCTTCAAAAATGTTTAAGCTAGAGTTCCAAGTGATTAAGGAGTCCAAATGTTTATAGCTGATTGAAAATGCATCTAAAAATTTAAGAAAATAATACTCACAAATGTTAAAATTCTTGCATTTGGCTAGCAGCCTTCCAGGTGATTTTTGTTCTTTCTTCTTGAATATTTGCCTCGTGTTCTGCAATGAACAAGTATTTTTTTTTTTCATATATTACTTTTATAATGAAAAAGAAACTTCATTAAAATGCTCAGTGAGTTAAGGTATAAATATGCAAAATTTTACTTAGCTAATATTTCAAAGGTCCTTTGTCTCATATCATTACCATTTTCTTTCTCCTTAATTTTGCATATATGCTTGTTTCCTTTTTCTCCATCCCATCTCTTGTTCTCATCCCTCTTTACTTCTCTTCTACGTTATCTCTCCCTTTCTTCTTCCCAGTTTTGTTTTCATTTTCTTCTCTTTTCAATCCCATGCTTAAAACCATGTCTTAACATTCCTTCCTCTTCAAACTATTTCACCAAAAAAACTGCGTATTACGTGTTTTGCGAATTTACCGTGAAAAAAAAAGCTGTCTGCTCTTAGTATTTTCAAAAATGGCTTTACTATTTCCTATATTTTTTCCTTATTTCCCTGTGACCATGGATTGATTTTTTTTCCCCATGAATAAATGAGTAGCCTTTGATTTAGAAGTAAAAATTTCTCAACTGTCCCTAAATACATGTAATTAGGTTTATTTTTTATCACTGACATTTGATAATTAAGAGAAACCATGAGAAATTATTAGTATATTATACTCATATTGGTGCCTCTGGCTGTATCCATTTATTAAATTGTCAGTCATTTTAATACAATAAACTATTGTTCATTTATTTAAAAAAATAGTCAACAAGATGATCTGTAGTTTAGTTAGAGGTATAAAGGTAAAAATTTACTAAGATTAATTCTTCAAAAAGCTGTCCTATTGTAGGTAGCAAATATCAGGTGATACTGGCTTCCTCTAAATACAAAACAAATGGTTTTATCCACAATTAAGTGCATTTTTATGATCGTTCTTAGATTATAAATGCTGAAAGTATACAGAGTTTAGGTATTCACATTTTAAATTTTATAACTGAATGTTTACGATAGCCTCCTTGAAAAAAACTTCTTACATTTTAGGGATAGAATAAACCTCTGAGAACATCTCATTTCCCAAATCTGTATTGTAACAAACGAGACTTATTTACAAGAGATGTGGTCTGATGTGCCTGAAATCACATGTAGAATTCAGAGTACAGTGCAGGAAACAAAGTTAGATGGTTCTAATAGAATACGATAATTTCTCTGATAGAAGTGGACATAATTCCAAGACAGCAAGTCAGCAGAAAGGCAAAAGAATGTAAACATACTAACATGAAGGCATGAAAATATTCAAACATGCAAGATAAAGGTTGTCCCATGTGGCTGGAACAAAACATTTAAGAAAAAAAGAAAAAGGATATAGGCAATAGGGGCAAGCTGGAGACAGGTCATAAAAGTCTTATGTTTTACTCTAAGGACTTTGGATTTAAAGTATCAGTGATAAACCACTGACAATTAAAAAATAAATTTGTATTCTGGCCATGGAGTAACTGAAAGTAGAAACAGCCTGTTGCCAGAAAGGGAGGGGGGGAAAAAGGAAAAGAGAAAAACTGGATAAAATATATAAAAAACAATTTTCAAGTATGTGACAATAGTCAAGGTAGGACTTTGATCCCTGGAAGAAGGGAGACAAGTGAGATTAATGTTGTAATTGCCCTGGCTTGTGAGATTAATGTTGTAATTGCCCTGGCTTTCTGGCTGGAATCATTTTCTGAATCTCAGTGCAATGAAGAACAATGCAAGAAGAGTGTAATGGTATCTTAGAGTCAGAATGAGGATGGACACTGGAGTTCAGAAAGGTTGAAGGTTTTGGAATGTTGAGAACATGGACAAATACACTGGAGAAGAGGAGGAGAAATGGAGAAAAGAGCCCAGAAATCTTAATAGGGCTTCAGGGGATCATCTTGAGTCTACTGCAGAAAATCCCTAGCTGAGCATGTATCTGGGAAAGGCCAGAGCTTCAAAAGCGCTGGCATGTGCTAAAAGTTCCAACCAGGCAGAATACTGGAATGTGGGGCGCCTGGGTGGCTCAGTTGGTTAAGCGACTGCCTTCGGCTCAGGTCATGATCCTGGAGTCCCTGGATCGAGGCTCCCTGCTCGGCGAGGAGCCTACTTCTCCCTCTGACCCTTCCCCCTCTCATGTGCTTTCTCTCTCTCTCAAATAAATAAGATCTTAAAAAAAAAGAATACTGGAATGTGCAGGAGACAGCCCACAAGAGTCATGCCTTCGTAGTAGGGCTACTCTAGTCACACAGCAGAGATCACCCAAACCTACACCAAATGAGATATTTTTAAAAGTATTGAAATGATTTAGCTGCCTGCAAAGAGCCTAAACACCTGCTGGAACAAACTCCAACAACTTCCAAAATAATAGAAAAAAATCCAAAACACTGTAAATGGTCAGAATCCAGTAAAACATTACTGGGTGTGTGAGGAAGCTAGAAAATGTGACTCATAACTGGGGAAAAAAAGCTACTGTGAACAGACAGAAATGAGAGAGATGGAACCTTCTGACAAATACAGTAAACCAACTATTATAAATATGATTTTGAAAGTCAAGAAAAAATGAATACAGTTGTGAATATAAATGGGATATTTTTTAAAGGAACTTCATGAACTTAAAATATCTGAAATTGGGATGCCTGGGTGGCGCAGTCAGTTAAGCATCTGCCTTCCACTCAGGTCATGATCCCAGGGTCCTGGGATCGAGTCCTGCATTGGGCTCCTTGCTCAGCGGGGAGCCTGCTTCTCCCTCTGCCTGCCGCTCCCCCTGCGTGTGCTCTCTCTCCTCTCAAATAAATACATAAATCCTTAAAAAAAAAAATCTGAAATACAAACTTCACTGGAAAATACTAAAAGCAAATTAGACACTACAGAAAACGGATCAGTGAACTTGAAACATCAATAGAAACTTCCAGATAATGAAAGAAATGAACAGAGCCTAGTTAATGTAGGCATATATATATATATGTATATATATATATAATACAAAGTATTATATATATATATATGGTATAATGCAGGCCATCGTATATATATAAAGTTTTTAACTAGAGTCAAAAGGGGAGGCACGTAAGAAGAAATATTTGATGAAATAATGGCCAAATCCAAATAAGATGAAAAGTATAGAATTGCTCAACAAACCTCAAGCGAGATGAATCCCAACAGAAAAGGTGATTTAAAAACAAAACAAATTAAACCTTATATCATCAAAAATAAAAGGACACCTATATATCCACACATTACATACATGGTAGTGAAGGCAAGAATTACTGCAAAGGTCTCATCAGGAAAAAAAAAAAAAAAAAAAAAGGAAAGGAAAGGAAGAGAAAAGAAAGGAAAGAAAAGAAAAAAATAGAGCAAAATCTTTAAAATGATGATGGAAGAATTCCAGAAAAGATGGCAGATTAGGACAACCCAAAGCACAATTCATCTCAGGGATACAACTAGGTAACATTTACATCAGTATAAATAACCCAGAAAATGACAGAAAGACTAGGAGAACAAATTCCACAACTAAAGGGACACATGGGGCTGTCTGTGGGTGGGAGGGATGCTGCTGGAATGGAGAGGGGAGAGAAGTACGCTCACACAGGGGAATTTGTCTTCCCTGTGTGGACTCTCCAAACATTTGAGTTTGAAAGCCAAAGGGGCTGAATTTCATGAGTTCTTACAACCAAAGAGACTCAAAACCTGAAACTATAAAAATAATTGAGCTCAGCTCTGGGAGAACCTGGAGGGCAAGAGGAATCCGTCCCCGCCCTTAAAGAGACAGCATAACAAACAGCCCACAGAGATATAGTATGGAAGCCGCAGTTTGAAAAATGCCTGGGGCATACAGAAGGGGGCTTTCTTCACTAATCTCATGAGTGTGATGGAAGGTCAGGGACCCTTGAGAGACTTCTTCAGAAACAGGAGCTGGTGGGCACCATTACCTACTTCCACCTACCAGCATAAACACAGGGCGACCTGCAGGAATCAGAGAAGCCCAGATACTCCCTCCTTGATAACACTGCATGCCCTGCACCTCCCTCACCCCCTGCACTTCAAATCTGACCTCTCCAGCCAGGCTGGCCTTAGTCTTAGTGAATGCAGATCCCCTCCCCCACAGAGTTTGTGGACCCTTCCCCTTTGCAGAGTCAACCCCTCCAAAATGCTCTTAGCCAGAGCCCTTCCAAAGAGATGCCACAAGCCCAGCAATGTGCAAGCACGCCAACAGGGGCCAGCACCACTCCAAAGTGACACAGGAACAGGGGAAGATAACCACAAACACCACTTCACCTATGGCCCCAGCAGTGGGCAAGGGACAGACAGCTGGTCTGACTGTAGGCCCTGCCCACCAATAAAAGCTTCTCAGGGGGACAAAACAGGTAAGCATCCTGCAGTTTGGTGCTACTGTTACCTCTGGCAAATGGTTGGTCTCACAAAACTCAAGCCGAAGGCAGCCCAAGACTGGCCCACTAACACAAAAAAGACCAAGCACTGCCCACCACAGGCAAAGAAAGCCATTGCAGATGACTGGACTGAAGGAAAAAGCAACTCGGCCACAACAGCAGGGCATACGCAACACACATAGGAATCACCCCTCAAGTGCCAGGTTCTGGTGAACTGGAGACACTGCATTACAGGACCTCTCCTTCATAAGGCAGGAGACATAGCTGACTTTCCTAGCATACAGAAACAGACATAAAGATTTAGACAAAATGAGAAAAGGAAGTAGGTCACAAATAAAAGGACAAAATCATAGCAAATGACCTAACTGAAATAGACACAAGTAATACACCTGATAGAGAATTTAAAGTAATGATCATACAGATATTTGCTGGACCTGAGAAAAGAGTAGAGGACATCATTGAGAAACTTAACAAAGAAAACACAGAGAAAAAATACAATCGATATGAACTCAATAAATGAAATTAAAAACACACTAGACAGAATATAGTAGACTACAGGAAGAAGAATGGACCTAGAGAACAGAGTAATTGAAAGAAATCAAACTAAGCAAGTGAGAGAAAAAATGTTATACAAAACAAGAATAGATTTAAATCAACAGCATTCACATTATTGGGATCCCAGGAGGAGAGAGAGAGAAAAGGGTACAGAAAATTTATCTGAAGAAACAGCTGAAAACTTCCCATATCTAGGGAAGGAAATAGACATCCATATCCAAGAGGCACAGAGAGCCCCCTCTGAACTAAATCCAAGAAGGTCCACAGCAAGACACAAAGTAACTGAAATGGCAAAAAGTAGCAATAAAGAGATTATTAAGGCGGAGCAAGATGGAGGAGGACTAGGAGACCTGGATTTCCTCTGGCCTCAGGAATTCAGCTGGACAGGGATCAAACCATTCTGAACACCTACAAACTCAACAGGAGATCGAAGAAAAGAATAGCAATAACTCTCTGAACAGAAAAGCAACCACTTTCTGAAACGTAGGACGGGCGGAGAAGTGAATCAGAGGTGATATTCGGGAGGATAGACTGCGGGGGAGGGGGCCTCTGTACGCCGCTTCTGGCAAGTGACAGAGCCGTGGAGCACAAAATCGGAACTTTTAGAAGTCGGCTCTGCTGAGGGACGTCACTCCAGTGGCTAAGCAGGGGGTGGAACCCTCACAGGACAGTGTGGTCTCAGGACCCTCGGGGTCATAGGAAGACTGGGGGTGTCTGAGTGCAGCAGAGCTCCCAGTTATCAGAGCAGGGAAGCCAGCTGCAGAGATGGAACCGAGGCGCGGTCTCTCAGCTCGGCATTGCCATAAACCGTGATCCGCAGCACAGTCGGGCCACTGCTCCTCCAGCAGGGACCCGACAAGTGGCAGATCCAGGGAGACTCCCCTTCCTCCCCCGGGAGGAGCGGCACGGGAGCGCACTGCAGGGATCATCTGGGTTTAGAGACTCCACACGGGGTCGGGCACCAGAGAGAAACGCTCGGTTACAGTCCGGGTGAGCACAGAGTGTGACCTAAGACCGGGGAGATGGGAGTGATTGACTGCTTTTCTCTGGGGGCTCACTGAGGAGTGGGGCCCCAAGTTCTTGGGTCCTCTGGGCAGAGATTGGGAGGCTGCTATTTTCACTCTCCGTCTCCAAAGCTGTACAGAAAGCTTGCAAGGAACAAAAGCTCCCGAGAGCAAACCCGAGCAGATAACTTAGCCTGGACCGGCAAGGGCAGGGCAATTCCGCCTCCAGCAAAGACATTTGGGAACCACGGCAACAGGCCCCTCCCCCAGAAGATCAGCAAGAACAGCCAGCCAAGACCAAGTTTACCGATCAATGAGAACAGCAGAACTCCAGCGCTAGGGGAATACTATACATAGAATTCATGGATTTTTTACCATGATTCTTTAGTCTTTCAAAGTTAATTTTTTTTTTAACTTTTTTTTCTTTGAATTTTTCTTTTTCCCTTTTCAACCAACATCTTATCAATCCCTTTTTTAAAAAAACATTTTTATTTTTCATTTTTAGAGTCATATTCTATCCCTTCACAGTAGTTACCCTTATTTTTGGCTTATATATATATGTTGTTCTCTCTTTAAAATTTTGAGATACAGTTTCTTCTAACAGATCAAAATATACCCTAAATCTCTAGTGTATGGCTTTGTTCTGGTCTCCTGCCTGATCACATTCCTTTTTTAAATCCTCTTTTGTTTTTTTAAAATTATCAATTACTTTAATAAAATTTTTTATAATTTTCATCTTTAGAGTCATATTCCATCCCTTCATCATATCAACCCTTATTTTTGTACGTATATAACTTTTTCTTTCTTTAAAATTTTGGGAGGCACTGTCTTCTAACAGACCAAAATACACCCAAAATCTAATGTGGGGCACTGATCTATGCACCAGCCTGATCATATTTGATCATATTCTGTATTTTCTGTTTTGTTCTGTTTTTGTTTGCTTTTATCATTTTCTTTTTCTTTTTACTTTCTTTCACTTTCTTTTCCCCTGGCTTCAGGTCTTTTCTGATTTGTTTAGAGTATATTTTCTGGGGATGTTGTTACCCTGTTAGCATTATGTTCTCTCATTCATCTATTCTCCTCTGGACAAAATGACAAGATGGAAAAAACCACCTCAACAAAAAGAACAAGAGGTAGTAATGACTGCTAGGGACCTACTCAATACGGACATTAGTACAATGTCAGATCTAGAGTTCAGAATCATCACTTTAAAGATACAAGCTGGGCTTGAAAAAAAAATGGACGTTATTAGAGAAACCCTTTCTGGAGAAATAAAAGAACTAAAATCTAACCAAGTTGAAATCAAAAAGGCTATTAATGAGATGCAATCAAAAATGGGGGTGCTAACTGCTAGGATAAATGAGGCAGAAGAGAGAATCAGTTATATAGAAGACCAAATGATGGAAAATGAAGAAGCTGAGAAAGAGAGAGAGAAACAACTACTGGATCATCAGGGCAGAATCTGAGAGATAAGCGATACCATAAGATGAAACAACATTAGAATAATTGGGATCCCAGAAGAAGAAGAAAGAGAGGGGCAGAAGGTATACTGGAGCAAATTATAGCAGAGAAGTTCCCTAATTTGGGGAAGGAAACAGGCATCAAAATCCACCAGGCAGAGAACCCCTCTCAAAATCAATAAAAATAGGTCAACACCCTGACATCTAATAGCAAAACCTACGAGTCTCAGAGACAAAGAGAAAATCCTGAAAGCAGCTCGGGAGAAGAGATCTGTAACCTACAATGGCAGAAACATTAGATTGGCAATAGACCTATCCACAGAGACCTGGCAGTCCAGAAAGGACTGGCATGATATATATTCAGAGCACTAAATGAAAAAAATATGCAGCCAGAATACTATATCCAGCTAGGCTGTCATTGAAAATAGAAGGAGAGATAAAAAGCTTCCAGGACAAACAAAAACTAAAGGAATTTGCAAACACGAAACCAGCCCTACAAGAAATATTGAAAGGGGTCCTCTAAGCAAAGAGAGAGCCTAAAAGCAACACAGACCAGAAGGAATGCAGACAATATACAGTAGCAGTCACCTTACAGGCAATACAATGGCACTAAATTCATATCTTTCAATAGTTACCCTAAATGTAAATGGGCTAAATGCCCCAATCAAAAGACACAGGTTATCAGATTGGATTAAAAAACAAGACCCATCTATATGCTGTCTGCAAGAGACTCATTTTAGACCCAAAGACATCCCCAGATTGAAAGTGAGGGCATGGAAAAACATTTACCATGTTAATGGACACCAAAAGAAAGCTGGGGTAGCAATCCTTGTATCAGACACATTAGATTTTAAATCAAAGACTGTAATAAGAGATGAGGAAGGACACTATATCCTACCTACTTAAAGAGTCCATCCAACAAGAAGATCTAACAGTTTTAAATATCTATGCCCCTAACATGGGAGCAGCCAATTAGATAAGGCAATTAATAACAAAAGCAAAGAAACACATCAACAACAATACAGTAATAGTGGGGGATTTTAACACCCCCCTCACGGAAATGGACAGATCATCTAAGCAAAAGATCAACAAGGAAATAAAGAATTTAAATAACAGGCTGGACCAAATGGACTTCACAGATATATTCAGAACATTCCATCCCAAAACAACGGAATACACATTCTTCTCTAGTGCCCATGGAACATTCTCCAGAATAGATCACATCCTAGGTCATAAATCAGGTCTCAACCGGTACCAAAAGACTGGGATCATTCCCTGCCTATTTTCAGACCACAATGCTTTGAAACTAGAACTCAGTCACAGAGGAAAGTCAGAAAGACTCAAATACATGTAGGCTAAAGAGCATCCTACTAAAGAATGAATGGGTCAACCAGGAAATTAGGGAAGAATTAAAACAATTCATGGAAACCAATGAAAATGAAAACACAACTATTCAAAATCTTTGGGATGCAGCAAAGGCAGTCCTAAGAGTTAAGCATACAGCAATACAAGCCTTTCTCAAGAAACAAGAAAGGTCTCAAATACACAACCTAACCCTACACCTAAAGGAGCTGGAGAAAGAACAGCAAATCAAGCCTAAACCCAGCAGGAGGAGAGAAATAATAAAAATGAGAGAAGAAATCAATGAAATAGAAACCAAAAGAACAGTAGAACAGATCAATGAAACTAGGAGCTGGTTCTTTGAAAGAATTAACAAGATTGATAAAACCCTGGCCAGACTTAACAAAAAGAAAAGAGAAATGACCCAAATCAACAAAATCGTGAATGAAAGAGGAGAGATCACAACCAACACCAAAGAAGTACAAACAATTATAAGAACATATTATGAGCAATTATATGCCAGCAAATTAGATAACCTGGAAGAAATGGATGCATTCCTAGAGATGTATCAACTACCAAAACTGAACCAGGAAGAAATAGAAAACCTGAACAGACCTATATCCACTAAGGAAATTGAAGCAGTCATCAAAAATCTCCCAACAAACAAAAGACCAGGGCCAGATGGCTTCCCAGGGGAATTCTACCAAACATTTAAAGAGGAATTAATACCTATTCTTCTGAAACTGTTCCAAAAAATAGAAATGGAAAGAAAACTTCCAAACTCGTTTTAGGAGGCCACCATTACCTTGATCCCCAAACCAGACAAAGACCCCATCAAAAAGGAGAATTACAGACCAATATCCTTGATGAACATGGATGCAAAAATTCTTACCAAAATACTAGCCAATAGGATCCAACAGTACATTATAGGATTATTCACCATGACCCAGTGGGATTTATCCCTGGGCTGCAAGGTTGGTTCAACATCCACAAATCAATCAATGTGATACAATAATTTAAGAAAAGAAAGAACAAGAATCATATGATCCTCTCAATAGATGCAGAAAAAGCATTTGACAAAGGACAGCATCCTTTCTTGATCAAAACTCTTCAGCGTATAGGGATAGAGAGTACATACCTCAATATCATAAAAGCCACATATGAAAAACCTACAGTGAGTATAATTCTCAATGGGGAAAAACTGAGAGCTTTCCCCCTAAGGTCAGGAACGCGGCAGGGATGTCCACTATCACCACTGCTATTCAACATAGTACTAGAAGTCCTAGCCACAACAATCAGACAACAAAAAGAAATAGAAGGCATCCAAATCAGCAAAGAAGTCAAACTCTCACTCTTTGCAGATGATATGATACTTTACGTGGAAAACCAAAAAGACTCCACCCCAAAACTGCTAGAACTCATACAGGAATTCAGTGAAGTGGCAGGATATAAAATCAATGCACAGAAATCAGTGGCATTCCTATACACCAACAACAAGACAGAAGAAAGAGAAATTAAGGAGTCGATCCCATTTATAATTGCACCCAAAACCATAAGATACCTAGGAATAAATCTAACCAAAGAGGCAAAGGATCTGTACTCAGAAAAGTTTTATAAAATACTCATGAAAGAAATTGAGGAAGACACAAAGAAATGGAAAAATGTTCCATGCTCATGGATTGGAAGAACAAATATTGTGAAGATGTCAATGCTACCTAGAGCAATCTACGCATTCAATGCAATCCCAATCAAAATACCGTCCACTTTTTTAAAGAAATGGAACAAATCATCCTAAAATTTGTGTGGAACCTCAAAAGACCCCGAATAGCCAGAGGAATGTTGAAAAAGAAAAGCAAAGCTGGCGGCATCACAATTCCGGACTTCCAGCTCTATTACAAAGCTGTCGTCATCAAGACAGTATGGTACTGGCACAAAAACACACACATAGATCAATGGAACAGAATAGAGAGCCCAGAAATGGACCCTCAACTCTATGGTCAACTCATCTTTGACAAAGCAGGAAAGAATGTCCAATGGAAAAAAGACAGTCTCTTCAACAAATGGTGTTGGGAAAATTGGATAGCCACACGCAGAAGAATGAAACTGGACCATTTCCTTACACCACACACAAAAATAGACTCCAAATGGTTAAAAGACCTCAATGTGAGACAGGAGTCCATCAAAATCCTAAAGGAGAACACAGGCAGCAACCTCTTCGACCTCAGCCGCAGCAACTTCTTCCTAGAAGCATCACGAAAGGCAAGGGTAGCAAGGGCAAAAATGAACTATTGGGACTTCATCAAGATAAAAAGCTTTTGCATAGCAAAAGAAACAGTCAACAAAACCAAAAGACAACTGACAGAATGGGAGAAGATATTTGCAAATGACATATCAGATAAAGGGCTAGTATCCAAAATCTATAAAGAACTTATCAAACTCAACACCCAAAGAACAAAGAATCCAATCAAGAAATGGGCAGAAGGCATGAACAGACATTTTTCCAAAGAAGACTTCCAAATGGCCAACAGACACATGAAAAAGTGCTCAATATCGCTCGGCATCAGGGAAATCCAAATGAAAACCTCAATGAGATACCACCTCACACCAGTCAGAATGTCTAAAATGAACAAGTCAGGAAATGACAGATGTTGGCAGGGATGTTGAGAAAGGGGAACCCTCCTACACTGTTGGTGGGAATGCAAGCTGGTGCAACCACTCTGGAAAACAATATGGAGGTTCCTCAAAAAGTTGAAAATAGAGCTACCCTACAACCCAGCAATTGCACTCCTGGGTATTTACCCCAAAGATACAAATGTAGGGATCCAAAGGGGTACGTGCAACCCGATGTGTATAGCAGCAATGTCCACAATAGCCAAACTGTGGAAAGAGCCAAGATGTCCATCGACAGATTGAATGGATAGAGAAGATGTGGTATATATATAATGGAATATTATGCAGCCACCAAAAGGAATGAGATCTTGCCATTTGCAACGATGTGGATGGAACTGGAGGGTGTTATGCTGAGCGAAATAAGTCAATGAGAGAAAGACATGTATCATATGACCTCACTGATATGAGGAATTCTTAATTGTAGGAAACAAACTGAGGGTTGCTGGAGTGGGGGGTCGGGTGGGAGGGATGGGGTGGCTGGGTGATAGACATTGGGGAGGGTATGTGCTATGGTGAGTGCTGTGAATTGTGCAAGATTGTTGAATCACATATTTGTACCTCTGAAACAAATAATGCAATATATGTTAAAAAAAAAAAAAAAGAAGATAGCAGGAGTGGAAGAATGAAGGGGGGAAATCAGAAGGGGAGACGAACCATGAGAGACAATTGATTCTAAAAAACAAACTGAAGGTTTTAGAGGGGAGGGGGGTGGGAGGATGGGTTAGCCTGGTTATGGATATTAAAGAGGGCACGTTCTGCATGGAGCACGGGGTGTTATGCACCAACAATGAATCATGGAACACTACATCAAAAACTAATGATGTAATGTATGGTGATTAACATAACAATAAAAAGAAAAGAATATTAAAAGCAGCAAGAAAAAAAAAAAACAGTAAGAGAAAAGAAAACAATTATATAGAAAAGAAAACAAATATATACTAGAGAAACCCCATAAGGCTATCAGCTGATTTTTCAGCAAGAAACTTTGCAGGTCAGAGGGGAGGGACATGATATGTTCAAAATGTTGAAAGGGAAAAAATATGCCAAAAAAAAAAAAACAACTCTATCCAGCAAGTCTATCATTAAGACTAGAAGGAGATATGAAGCATTTCCCAGGAGCTAGTTCTTTGAAAAGATTAAGAAAATTGGGGCAGCTGGGTGGCTCAGTCTTTAAGTGTCTGCCTTCGGCTCAGGTCATGATCCCAGGGTCCTGGGATCAAGCCCCACATCGGGCCCCCTGCTCCGCGAGAAGCCTGCTTCTCCCTCTCCCACTCCCCCTGCTTGTGTTCCCTCTCTCGCTGTGTCTCTCTCTGTCAAATAAATAAATAAAAATCTTAAAAAAATAAAAAAGATTAACAAAATTGACAAACCTATAGCAGTACTCATCAAAGTCAAAACATCAATAAGCAAATAAATTGAGAAAGTAAGAGAAGACTCAAAAAAAATCAGAAATGAAAGAGGAGAAATAACTACTGATACCACAGATATAAAAAGGATTATAAGAGAATGATTATATGCCAACAAATTGGAGAACCTAGAAGAAATAGATAAATTCCAAGAAACATATAACCTCCCAAAACTGCATCAGGAAGAAATTGAAAATTTGAACAGACCAAAAACCAGCAATGAAATTGAATCACTAATCAAAAAACTCCAAACAAACAAAAGTCCAGGACCACATGGCTTCACAGGTGAGTTCTACTGAACACTTAAAGAAGAGTTAATACGTATTCTTCTCAAACTATTCCAAAAAACAGAAGAGGAAGGAAATCTGCCTAGCTTCATTCCATGAGGCTAGCATTACCCTGACACCAAAACTAGATAAAGACACTATGAAAAAAGAACTACAGGCCAATATCACTGATGAACATAGATGCCAAAATGCTCAACAAAATACCAGCCAACCAAATCCAACAATACATAAAAAAATCATTCACTATGATCAAGTAGGTTTTATTGCCAGGATGCATGGGTAGTTCAACAATCACAAAGCAATCAACGTGATACATCATATCACAGAAATAAAGGATAAAAACCATATCCTCATTTCAATAGATGCAGAAAAGCATTTGACAAAGTACAATATGATAGAAACCCTCAATAAAGTAGGGCATGTACCTGAACATAATAAAGGCCTTATATGAAAAACCCACAGCTAACAACACCCTCAATGATAAAAGACTGAGAGCAGTTTCTTTAAGATCAGGAGCAAGACAGGGATGTCCACTCTCACCACTTTAATTCAACATAATACTGGAAATCCTAGCTACAGGAATCAGACAAAAAGAAACGAAAAATATCCAAATTGGTAAGGAATAAGTAAAATGTTCACTATTTGCAGATGACATACCATATATAGCAAACCCAATACTCCACCCAAAACTACCAGAACTGATAAGTGAATTTAAGGTTGCAGGATAGAAAATCAATATACAGAAATTTGTTCCATTTCTATACACTAATAATAAAGCAGCAAAAAGAAATTAAATAGTCCCTTTTAAAAATGTACCAAAAATTATAAAATTCATAGGAATAAAATGAACCAAGGGCGTGAAACACCTATGCTCTGAAAACCATAAAACACTGATGAAAGAAATTGAAGAGGACACAAAGAAATGGAAAGATATTCCATGCTCATGGATTGGAAGGACAAATATTGTTAAAATGTCCATACAACCCAAAGGAATCTATAGATTTAATGAAATCTCTATCAAAATATGAACAACATTTTTCAAAGACCTAGAACAATCCTAAAATTTGTATAAAATCACAAAAGACAGTCAAAGCAGTCTTGAAAAAGCTGGAGGAGTCACGATTACAGACCTCAAGTTATATTACAAATCTATAGTGATCAAAAAAATATGGTACTGGCACAAAATAGATGCATGGATCGATAGAACAGAATAGAAAGACCAGAAATAAACCCATGTTTATATGGTCAATCAGTCTTCAACAAGAGGCAAGCTAATGCATTTGAAAAAAGGCCGTCTCTTCAACAAATGGTGTTGAGAAAACTGGACAACTACATGCAAAAGAATGAAACTGGACCACTTTCTTACACCAGACACAAAAATAAACTCAAAATAAGGACCTAAATGTGAGCCATGAAATCATAAAATCCTAGAATAGAGCACAGGCAGTAATTTGTTTTACATTGGCCATAGCAACATTTTTCTAATTATGTCTCCTGAGGCAAAGGAAACAAAGGCAAAAATGAACTATTGGGACTACATCAAAATTAAAAGTTTCTGCACAGTGAAGGAAACAAAACTAGAAGACAACCTACAGAATTGGAGAAGATATTTGCAGATGACATATCCAATAAAGGGTTAGTATCCAAAATATATAAAGATCTGATATAACTCAGCACCCCAAAAACAAATAACCCAATTAAAAAGTGGGCAGACAGGGTGCTTGGGTGGCTCAGTCGGTTAGACATCTGCCTTTGGCTCCAGTCATGATCCCAGGGTTTGGGCTCTTTGTCCGTGGGGAGCCTGCTTCTCCCTCTCCCTCTGCCTGCCATGTCCCTGTTTGTGCTCATTCTCTCTCTGTCAGATCAATCAATCAATCAATTCAATCTTAAAAACTGGGCAGAAGACATAAACAGACATTTCTCCAAAGAAGACATTCAGATGGCCAACAGACACATGAAAAGATGCTCAACATCACTTATTATCAGAGAAATGCAAATCAATCAAAACCACAATGAAGTATCACTTCACTCCTGTCAGAATGGCTAAAATCAGCAACACAAGAAACAGCAAGTGTTGGCAAGGGTGTGGAGAAAATGGAATCCTCATGCACTGTTGATGGGAATGCAAACTGTTGCAGCCACTCTGGAAAGCAGTATGGAGGTTCCTCAAAAAATTAAAATGACAACTACCATACAATCCAGTAAGCACACTACTGGATATTTACCCAAAGAATACAAAAACATTGATTTGAAAGGCTATATGCACCCATTTATTGCAGCATTATTTACAATACCCAAATTATGGAAGCAGCCCAAGCGTCCATCAATAGATGAATGGATAAAGTGGATGTGATATACCCACACACAATGGAATATTATTCAGCCATAAAAAAGAATGAAATCTTGCCATTTGCAACAACATGGATGGATCTAGAGAATATAATGCTAAGCGAAGTCAGTCAGAGAAAGACTAATACCATATGACTTCACTCATATGTGGAGTTTAAGAAACAAAACAAAGGGAAAAAAGAGACAAACCAAAAACTACAAACAAACATGGCTACCAGAGGACAGTGGGTGGGAGGTGGGGTGGGTGAAATAGAAGGGGATTAAGAGTGCACTTATCATGATGAGCAATGTATAACTGCTGAATCATTATATTGCATGCCTGTAACTAACATAATACTGTATATTAAGTATACTGGAATTAAAGTTAATTAATTAAATGATGATGGAGAAGAAAACATAATCTTCAACCTGGAATAAATGATCTTAGAAAACAGCCTTCAAAAGTGAAGGGAAAATAAAGAATACAGAAGAAATGCTGAGAATGTTTTGTTATCAGACTTGCAGTTCTAAATAATACATAGATAAAAGAATAATTTAGGAAAATACTTTGAGCCACAGAAAAATGAAAATATAACTAATTCAAATTTGGAGATACCTGACAATCTGACTAGAATTTTACGGCTCTAAAATCTTGCTTAATAAAGAAGGAAAACTTTAAAATCAATCATCTAAACTTCCACTTTAAGTAGATAGAAAAAGAAGAGCAAATTAAGTTAAAGGGAGGAAATAAACAGTGGAAATAAATGATAAGGAAAACGGACTAGCAGTAGAGAAAATATATAAAAGCAAAGTTTTTTAAAGATCAATAAAATTTATAAAGTTCTATATAGTCATCAAAGAAACTGTACACTATTTTCATTAATGAAATACAAATGTTAATAATGGATCCTACACACATTAGAATGATAGTAATGGAACACTGTAAGTAATTTTATGGTAGCGAATTTCACATTTTTGATGAAGTGGGTACACTTCTTAAAAGACATTAATTGCTAAACAACCAGACAGGAGGAAATACACTATATAAATATTATCTACTAAAAAATTTTTCAACTAATATTCTTCCCACAAAGAAAATTCCAGTTAGCTTCACTGGTGAATTCTGTGCAATATTCAATAATATTTATACCAAACTTACACAAAATCTCAGAAAAAATAAGGCCAACATTCCAGATTCCACATCCAGCATAAACCTTACAAGGATAAAAATAAAAAAGGGGGTGGCACGTGCCTATTTGGCTCAGTTGGTAGAGTGTGAGACTCTTGATCTTGAGGTTATGAGTTTGAGCCCCATGTTAGATGTAGTGATTACTTAAAAAAAATCTTTAATTTTTTTTCTAATGAATATAGATACAAAGTTCACTAAGTACTAGCAAGTAAAATCTACCAATTTATAAAAGGATAATATATTATGAGTACATGGGGTTTACCTGAAGAATCCATGATTGCTGTAACATTCAGCAGTCGATGCAATTCACTTTACTGTTAACTCTGAGGATTTAGAAGTATTTGATAAAATTGAAAAACAGTAAACACAACAATATATTAATAATAACTAGAAAGGAAATTTCTTAATTAGATGAACTACTACAACTGATACCATACTTAATCTCTTAATGGTGAGAGACTGATTGCTTTCTCCCAAGATTGAGAGAAATCAGTGGATATACACACATACTTATGGATTAGAGGGCTCACTTTTTTCAATATGTCAAATCTCCCAATAAATTTATAGATTTAGTATATCAATCAAAATTCCAGCAAGTTACTGATGTTTGTTTCATGTTTTGTCAATTTTTTTGATTTTTTTTAATTGGCTATTGCTATATTCTCAAATTCATTAATCATTTTACAGTACCTAAAATGCTATTAATGCCATCTACTATTTTTCATCTTAGATTGTCTTTATATCAGATTTTGCAGTTTTTAATTTTTAGTATTTTAACTTGTGTCTTTTTAAAAAATTTCATTCATATTTCTCCTTAATATCTTCATGCCTATTTTTTTTCACCTTAGTAAACACATGGGATATAATTATATTCTCTTTTTTAATGGTATTGCCAATTGATTATATCATTTGCATTATTTCTATTGATTATATTTTGTACTCATTATAGGTAATATTTTCCTGATTTTTTACATGCCTCATAATTTTGTATTGGAATCCCAGAATGGTAAATGTTATCTTATTGGGTGCTAGATAAGTTTGTATTCTTTTAAATATTCTTAAGTAGAGTAGTAACGATCAGATTTGCATTTTGAAAATGTAAATGCTAATTCCAAGAATAGGGCAAATAGAGAACATTTCACTGGAATAAGAAAGCTCAGTTAGAAAACTGTTGTAGTAATCCAGCCAGGAGAGAAATTATGAGAGTTTAATCAGTGCCTAACACAGTGCTTGCCAAATGATAATCACTGATTATTTGTTGTGTTGTACTGATTCCTGATCAACATATAGTAATTATTTAAATTAACTTTTTTGATTTATAGAATATTTTATATTGGAAAGCAATTCCATGCTGAAGGAAGCTATCCTGAAGAAGAAGATAGTAAAGTCAGAAATTAAAATGCTTCATATTGACGACTATGGTAAAGTTTTGTGCATGCTATGTTATTTAAGAACAACATTCTCTGCATCTTATAGTTTTACATGTAAATGACTCTCCATCTTTAATATTTTGCTCTTTCTTTAAAAGAACTTCCTTTACAGTTGTCCTTTCCCAAAGATTTTACGGACCGAAACCAGTATGCTCTTCTGTTAATAATGTAAGTATTTTATTTGTTTTTGAAATGAAGGAATCTAAAGGCTTTATAATTTTTCTTATGCCTCACATGACAGCATTCTGATTAAAAAACAAAAGAAGAAGTCCTATGTGTGTAGTTAACTGTGCAGCTGTCAGTGGTATGAGCTCGTCAAGGACATCACCACAAAACAATATGGAGGGATGTGGAATTTGTTTGTACTTCTTAACTCCCAAGTTGAACTCAATGTTACTGCTGGGAATAGTGACACATGTGGTTTGGCTTATGGATATCTGTTTAGCAATTACTCAAGTCCTATGCTCATTTTTTTTTTCATATATAATATTGGTCTATTTCTTTCTTTGCAATATATTTGTCATATCAAAGTTATGCTGCATTCATAAGAGCAACTTTTTTAATTGTTGTAAGAATACTTAATATAAGATCTACTCTCTTGACAAATCTTAAATGCACAGTAAAGTATTGTTAACTATAAGCACAGTGTTGCATAGCAAATCTATAGAACTCATCTTGCATGACTAAAATTTTATACCCATTGAATAACAACTCCCCATTTCCCCCTCCCCTGGCAAACACCATTCTACTCTCTGCTTCTAGGAGTTTGATTATTTTAGATGCCTTTTGAGAGTGGATTCATGCAGTATTTGACCTTTGTGACTGGCTTATTTCACTGGGGATAATGTCCATAAGGTGCATCTGTGTTGTCACAGTCAGGCCCTACGCTCTTTATCAGTTGCTTATGCAACATTGAGGAAACATTGATTTCCACTGCTGAAACCATTGGTTATATTTATATCACTCCTGCCAGTCTTCCATCTTGGATTCATGGCCAGCAGGAAGCACCTCCCATGCTCAGAAAACCTTTTAGTTTTTTCCAAGTTAGAATTGACTTTGGAATTGAATTCATTCATACTTTCTATGAAATCAAACTCTGAAATAGTACTGGGCACAGAGACCCCTAACATCTAATGGTTGACTAACTTGATACTGATGTAGCATTTTATTCCTGAGAGTTATTGGTTATTTTCCTTATTAAGAACCCAGCCAGCATATACTGCTAGGACAATGCTTAAAGTTGTCTAAAATTATATCAGAACCTTATTAGGAAAAGAGAAATGAAAACAGCATTACTTGTTGACTACTGAATATAGAAGATAAGTGTTCAGTCTATGAAATCCAAGTTCCTGGCTCTAAATTCCAGTTTTGTCAATTTCTTAGCGGTGTCCTTAAGCAAGTTGCTTAACCTCATTTAAGGCTCAGTTTCTCCAAATATAAAACAAGCATTAAAGCACAGCCTATGTTTTAAGGCTGCTTTTTAGATTATATGAAATACAACATGTAAAGTGCCATGCACATGATTGTTTTAATTATTTTTTATTATAGTTCATTATTTTTTACAGATTGTAGATTCTTTAATAGAAACAATCTGTCACTTAATTTTAAGCAGCTAAATACAGAAAACATTATACTTAATATTTCCCCACATTCCAGTATTTATTCTTAATGTTAATGTCTTGACCTCATCTAGTTTCTCATGCCCAGACCCTTCTCCTTTGTCTCTAAATAACCAGAAGACCTTGAAAGTTCTTGGTGACTTCCTGCAGAAGTTCTTATTTGCTCTTTTACAATTCCTTCTTTTGTCCCTTCTCTTTCACCTACTTTTCTTCAATTCCTATTTGAAGGATGTGTGTGTTTTATTGAAGAAAAGATTTAAGGCATTAAAATGAGACCAAAAAAAAGGAAAAAAATTCTTAAGCCTATATTCTGTCTCAGTCATCTCTCTCGTTGGGAAAAGAGGCTGTTCTTTTTATTCACTTTGGGGGGACAGGTGGTTCTCAGGGAAAGGAACCCTTTTAGGCATTCTTCCATGAAGCATTGCCTCACTCATGCAGATGGGCATGTAGGCAATTATTATCACTTGCCTGTCCGCTGGCTCCAGAGTAATGTCACACTTTGGGGTGAAAAGTAGACAAGAATTACAGATTCTCTCTGTAGCCTTGAGTCAGAGAAACTAACCGACTTGTTTTGGCATCTGATATGAGCTTTATTCCGGGTGATACAGATTAGTCTTAATTTCTCTTGTTAGAAAAGGGATAATCAGGTCTTTTTTAGAGGCAGGATAATAGAGTAAAGGTACTAGTTCAGGAGTCAGGTAGGCCTGGGTTCAAATCTCAACTCAAAGATTTACAATACATTGCTTAATTTTTCTAAGCATCAGCTTCCTTATAAATAAACGAGATGATAACTTAAAGATGTGTCACCATAGCGTTTGGTGGAGCATAAACACTTGCCCTTAGTGTTTAATAAATTGTAACCATAAACATAGTTATTATTAGCACTAGTAGTTTTAATAGTTAAAATTATCAGCTTCCACAGACCAACCCCTTCAGGGCCCCTCCTACAAAAAAACAGCAGCACTCAAAACTTGCTAGCACCACCACCCTGCCTCCCTATGCTGTGTTTCAGTGGAACTACCCTCTCCAATATACTCTTGACCAGACCCCATACAGGATGCTGCAGCCCTGGCAGCGTGAAAGCAGCCCGTAGAGTAGCCAGCACCACTTCAACATGACGCATGCCCCTGAGAGAGGAAAGATAAACACCCATACCAGTCAGAGAACCAGTAGTAGGCTGGAGGCAGACAACTGGTCTGACTTCAGGCCCCACCCCTACCAATGAAAGCTTCTCAGGAGACAACTAGGGAAAGTGCCTTGCAGTTTGGTGCTATATCTCTGGCAAATGCCTGGTCTGTTTCAAGTCAAGCCCATGGCATTCCAGGCTGGCCCACTGACATCACAGGGAGTAGACACTGCCCACAACAGGCCAAGAAAGCTATTGCAGACGACTGGACTGAAGGAAAAAGCAGCTCAGCCACAACAGCAGGGTAGATACATCACACATAGGAGACACGCCTGAAGGGGCAGATTCTGGTGAAAAGGGGATACTACATAGCAGGAAACTACCGGACCTCTTCTTCATAAGGCCATTAGTTGCAAGTGCAGATGTGGCTGTCTCCCCTAACACACAGAAACCTATACAGAAGTTAGGCAAAATGAGGAGACAGAGGAATATGTCCCAAGTAAAAGAATAAGACAAAATTACAGCAAGAGACCAAAGCAAAATGGAGATAAGTAATATGCCTGTTAGAGAATTTAAAGTAATGATCATAAAGATACTCACCAGACTTAAGAGTAAAAGACATCTCTGACACTTAATGAGATAAAAAAAAAAAAAAAAAAAGAACGGATTAGAGATAAGGAGCACCATAAATGAATTTAAAAATACACTAGATGTAATAAAGGTAGAAGAGACAAAGCAGAAGATCGGACCAGTGACCTGGAGAACAGAAAAATAGAAAATAAGCTGAGCAGATTGGGGGGGGTGGGATAAATAAATAAATAAATAAATAATATATATATATATATTTTTTTTTTTCAAGTGTAATAACATTTGCTTTATAGGATCACAGAAGGAGAAGAGAAAGAAAAGTGGGCAGAAAATTTATTTGAAGAAATAATAGTTGTAAATCTCCCAAATCTGGGGAAGGAAACAAATCCAGATAACCTAGGCACAGAGATCCCACCCCACATAAAATCCACCCAAGGAGGTCCACACCAAGATACACAGTAGTTAAGGTGAGGCAGAAGAAGAAAGCAGTTACATATAAAGGAAACCACATAAGGCTACCAGATGATTTTTCAATAGAAATCTTGCAAGCCAGAGGGCGTGGCATGATATATTCAAAATGCTGCAGCCAAGAATACTCTATCCAGCGAAGCCATCCTTCAGAATAGAAGGTGAGATAAAGATTTTTCCCGACAAACAAAAGTTAAAGGAATTCATTACCACTAAACGAGCCCTGCACGAAATGTTATAGGGGACTCTGAGTGGAAAGGAAAGACCATCAACTAGAGTAAAGAAAGTAGGAAGCACAAAAGTAGTAAAAATAAGTATATTTATAAAAATCAGTCAAGGAACTCACAAAATAAAAGGATATGAAGTAAAGGAAAGTAAAGTTGTAAAGAATGAGTTCAAACTTAACATACACTGCTATATACAGAAGATGTTATATACAAACCAAATGGTAACCACAAATCAAAAATCAGTGATATGCAAAAAAAAAAAAAAAAAAAGAGAAACTAATCCAAGTATATCAGTAAAGAAAACCAACTTATCTTGAGAGAAGAGAGCAAGAGAAGAAAGGAGCAGAGAAAAACTACAAAAACAACCATAAAACAAATAACAAAATGACAATAGGTACCTACTTATCAGTAATTACACTGAATGAAAATGGACTAAACATTCCAATCAAAAGACAGAGGGTGACAAAATGGATGAAAAAATAAGACCTATCTATATGCTGTATACAACACTCATTTCAGACCTAAAGATACATGCAGACTGAAAGTGAAGGGATGCAGAAGCATTTATCATGCATAGGTGTGTGAAAAGAAAGCTAGGGTAGCAATACTTATATTGGACAAAATACTTCAAAGCAAAGACTGTAACAAGAGACAGAGAAGGGCACTATATAATCATTCAGGGGAAAAGCCAACAAGAAGATATAACAATTGTAAATACTTATCCACCCATTCTGGGAGTACCCAAATACATAAAGCAGTTAATAACAAACATAAAGTAATCAATAGTAATACAATAATAGTAGGGGACTTTTAACTCAATGGATAGATCATACAAAGAAAATCAACAAGGTAACAGTGGCTTTGAATGACATTTTGGACCAGATAGACCTAAAAGATCTATTCAAAATATTTCATCCAAAATTACCAGAATACACCTTCTTTTCAAGTGTACATGGAACATTCTCAAAATAGATCAACATGTTAGACCACAAAATAAGTCTCAACAAATTTAAAAAGATTGAAGTCATACCAGGAATCTTTTCTGACCAGAATGCTATGAAACTAGAAATCAATCACAAGAAAAATTCTGTAAAGAACACATTTACAAAGATGCTAAATATCATGCTAGTAAACAATGAATGGGTCAACCAAGAAAGCAAAGAGGAAATAAAAAAAAATAATACATGGAGACAAATGAAAAGGAAAATAATGATCCAAAATACAGCAAAATTGCCTCAAGAAGCAAGAAAAATCTCAAACAACCCAACATTACACCTAAAGGAGCTAGAAAAATAACAAAACACCAAACCAGTAGAAGAAAGGAAATAATAAGGTGAGAACAGAAATACATGAAATAACAACTTAAAAAAAAAAAATAGTACAGATCAAAGAAACCAGGAGTTGGTTCCTTGAAAAGATAAATAAAACCAATAAACATTTAGTCAGACTCATAGAAAATGAGAGACTCAAATAAATAAAACCAGAAATGAAAGAGATGAAATCACAACTGATATAACAGAAATAAAAAGGATTATAAGAATATTATGAAATTTATATGCTAGCAAATTGGACAACCTACAAATGGATAAGTTCCTAGAAATGTGTAGTCTACTAAAATTGAAGAAGGAAGAAATAGAAATTTAAATAGACCAACTACCAGCAATGAAACTGAATCAGCAATCAAAAAATTCCCCAAAACTCAAGACCAGATGGCTTCACAGGTGACTTCTACTAAACATTTAAGGAAAAGTTAATACCTTTTCTCCTCAAACTATTCCAAAGTATAAGAGGAAGGAAAACTTCCAAATTCATTCTATGAGGTCTGCATGACCCTGATACCATAATGAAATAAAGACACTCCCAAAATATAAAAATAAATAAAAGATCGATCGATCTCTCTCTCTCTCTCTCTCTCTCTCTCTCTATCTATCCAGAGAATATTACAGGCCAATATCTCTGATGAATATACATTCAAAACTCCTCAATAAAATATCAGCAAGTTGAATCCAACAATACATTAGAAAACTTATTCATCAAAATCAAGTGGATTTATTCCCAGGATGCAAGGGTGGTTCAACGTTGGCAAATCAGTCAACATGATACATCACATTAAGAGCAAGGATAAAAACCATATGATTATTTCAACTGAGCCAGAAAAAGCATTCTGACAAAGTACAACATCCATTGATGATGGGTGGCCACTCTCACCACTTTTATTCAACATAGTAATGGAAATCCTAGCCACAGCAATCAGATAATAAAAACTAATAAAATCAACAAATTTGGTAAAGACGAGGTAAAACTTAAC
The DNA here is from genome assembly GCF_002201575.2 of Neomonachus schauinslandi. Taxonomy (NCBI): domain Eukaryota; kingdom Metazoa; phylum Chordata; class Mammalia; order Carnivora; family Phocidae; genus Neomonachus; species Neomonachus schauinslandi. Next base: position 95,360,341 of record NC_058405.1, on the reverse strand, counting down.
ACTATTCAAAATGACATGGTACTATATATAGAAAACTCAAGACTCCACCAAAAAACTACTAGAACTGATAAATGAATTCAGTAATGTTGCAGGATACAAAATCAATGTACAGAAATCCACTGCATTTCTATGCAGTAATAATGAAACAACAGAAACAGAAAATTAAGAAAGCAATCCTATTTACAATTGTACCAAAAACAGTAAAATACCTAGGCATAAACTTAAGGAGGTGAAAGACCTATACTCTGAAAAGTATAAAACACTGATAAAAAGAAACTGAAGACAACACAAAGATATTTCATGCTTACAGACTGGAAGAACAAATATTGTTAAAATGTCCAGACTACCCAAAGCAATCTACAGATTTAATGAAATCCGTATCAAAATACCAATAGCATTTTTCACAGAACTAGAACAAATAATCCTAAAATGTGTTTGGAACCATAAAGGACCCTGAATAGTCAAAACAATCCTGAAAAAGAAAAGCAAAGCTGGAGGCATCATAATTCCAGACCTCAAGTTATATTACAAATCTGTAGTAATCAAATGAGTATTGCACTGGCACAAAAATAGACACACAGATCAATAGAACAGAACAGAAAACCCAGAAATAAACCCACAAGTATATGGTTAATTAATCTTCAACAAAGGAGGCAAGAATATGTAATGGAAAAAAGACAATCTCTTCAACAAATGGTGTTGAGAAAACTGGACAGCTACATACAAAAGAATGAAACTGGACCACTTTCTTATACCAGACACAAAAATAAATTCAAAGTGGATTGAAGACCTAAATGTGAGACCTGAAACCATAAAAAATCCTAAAATAGAGCATAGGCAGTAATTGCTCTTACCCAGGCCATAGCAACATTTTTCTAGTTACATCTCCTGAGGCAAGGGAAGAAAAGCAAAACTGAACTACTGGGACTAAGTCAAAATAAAAAACTTCTGCACAGCGAAGGAAACAATCAACAAAACTAAAAAAACAACCTGTGGAATGGGAGAAGATATCTGCATATGACATATCCGATATAGTATCCAAAATACAGAAGGACCCGATACAACTCAACACCCCAAAAACAAATAACCCAATTAAAAACTGGGCAGAGGACATGAACAGACATTTCTCCAAAGAAGACATGCAGATGGCTGACAGACACATGAAAAGATGGCTCAACATCACTCATCATCAGGGAAGTGTAAATCAAAACCACAATGAGATAACATCTCACACCTGTGAGAGTGGCTAAAATCTACAACACAAGAAACAAGTGTTGGCAAAGATATGGAGAGAATGGAATCCTCATGCACTGTTGATGAGAATGCTAACTGTTGCAGCCACTCTGGAAAGTAGTATGGAGGTTCCTCAAAAAATTAAAAATAGAATGCTCTCTGATCCAGTAATCACACTACTGTGTATTTACCCAAAGAATACAAAAACACTAATTTGAAAGGCTATATGCACCCCTATGTTTATTGCCGCATTATTTACAATAGCCAAATTGTAGAAGCAGCGCAAGTTTCCATCAATAGAAGAATGGATAAAAAAGATGTGGTGTATATATACAATGGGATATTATTCAGCCATAAAAAAAAGAATGAAATCTTCCCATTTGCAACAACTTGGATGGAACTAGAGAGGACAATGCTAAGCGAAATAAGTCAATTAGAGAATGACAAATACCATATGATTTCACTCACGTGGAATTTAAGAAACAAAACAAAGGGGGGGGGGAGAGAGAGAGAGAACAAGAAACAGACTCTTAACTAGAGAGAACTGATGATTACCAGAGGGGAGGTAGGTGAGGGAATGGGTGAAATAGGTGATGGGAATTAAAGTGTACACTTACATGATGAGCACTGAGTAATGTATAAAATTGTTGAATCATTATCTCATACACCTGAAACTAATATAACACTATATGTTAACTGTACTAGAATTAAAATGAAAAAGTTCAAAAAATATCAAAGACCATTACAAATTATGGAAAAAAATAACAGAGAAAGATGATCTAGTAGGGAAAGCTGTTTGATTTTTCACATAATATACAACAAAAAATAAAAACACAAATACTTTTTAAATTATCGATAGAAATATGTAATACGTAATTTAGCACCTATAGTTATGTAATACACATTCATCATGAAAACAGATTAAAAAAAACATAGTCAAGCCTACAGAATTTACTTTGCTATTTTTTTGGTTGATAAAGGGAAAAATGAAAGTATTTTTATTTGTATATGCCAATTATAGCAAATATTAATTTACTTTATCCAAACTCCTTGGTTTTCAGAGGTAAATACTCGGAAGTTTTACAGAATATGACTTACCAAACCAAACTCAGGATTTTTCTTTTTTGACTTCATTTTTATAAAGTGGTCTAGTGTTTTAAGATGCATAATAATTTCTAAAATATTTATGCTTGTAAACCTATATGGGTGAGAACGGCTTAAGTGTTTTTTAATGTTTTTTTGCAGGTTGCTTATAATTTAAAGGCATATTTTTTTTCTCTTAAGATTAAACTCTGTCTTCAGTAACAAGTGGAATCCCCACTAAAAAAGAAAGTATAATTGAATTTTTTTTTCCTAAATGGGCAAAGAGACAGTGAGAAATAATAAAGTGACTATTACTTAAATTCGGCTAAGAGATGATTTAGTGATTTTGGTGTCACTACTGTTTTGCTCTTCTGTGCAGTGTATCTAGTACCTGACAGACTTTCATGTTCAACTTACCTGACAGACTGTGAGTCCTTTCTTCACCTATACAGATGGATTTACATCCAGGAAATCCTATGATGAATACATCAGTTGGAGACAGGATGCAGCAAATACCTGAGTAGCTGGAAAGAAGATTGGCCTTGAAGAAAGTAGCCTCTGACAATTTGGAATCCCCTTTCTACTAAATCTTCATTATGGAACCTCAGAAGAAATGGTCCTGAGGACCTCTCTGTGGCCATATTTTCTGAAACCCCAACCTAATTTCGTGATCTTGAAAGTAAAAGTGAATCAATGGCAACAGAATATTTTACTGTAATAGAAAATCTGTGAAGCATTACCACTACAGATAAATCTCAGTGACCTCCATTTACAGTGGTCTCTATGGGGTCATCACCCCCTTTTTCTTTCCTACTCTTTATTCTCCCTTCAGATGCCAGTCTTTAACATTATAAGGTGCCTTTAAGAACCCAGTAGTCTATATTCATCTTTATAACTATACTATATATATCTATATCCATTTCAGCATTTATTACCTTGAATTGTTATTTTTATTTTCTACTCATATATATGTAATTTAGTATAACACATTTACATGTCGTTTTTTTGTACAAGAAGCTATGCCACAGCTGGGGGGAGATAAAAAGATAAGCATCTTGAAATCTATAATCCTTTTTTAGATTTGCTAAGTGTGTCTCCATAATGCCTGGCACGCATAGAGGAACCCTATAAAAACTTACTAATCTGTCATTCTTTTATGGTGTAAGACTATAGATTACGTGGGAGATAGCTTAGAGTTATAGATGTTTATTTGATAAATACATATGAACCTAAATGCCTAGAACCTGGTAGGACACAATCCAGACAGATATACTGGTATTAAAAATGAACAGTTGTTTGTTTGTTTGTTTGCTATATCCATGAAGAGAAGCAGTATGGAGCTGGGAAGTTTAGTTCAGTGTAAGAAATCATCTCTTCCCATTTTCTACTCTTTCATGTTCAACATATCATTGCTACACCTGACAAATGTCTAACTCTGGGAGGCAGTGACTGTGAAACAAATTAATTTCCAGAATGTAACATACTCTGGCATGCCTCTATGACTTTGTTCTTTCTTCCTAAATCCATCTTCCTTGAAATCCTAATAAATTTATGGTCACCCATCAAATCTTATATTCCTGAAACTTTTTCACCCTCATCTGTCCATCTGTATCTTATTACAATTCCAAATCTGTGTTTCCTTCTAGAGCCATAGCCTTCTGTCCAAAGGCCCTCCATGTATCTTGAACCATATCAATCATATTGTCACTTTTCTAGTGACAATTTTTATGAGGATGCTTTTTTATAGGCTTATTGGGAAATTTCTGACTCCCACTAGATTTTGGACCAAGGCTTCTGGAGGAAAATCCAGTTTAGAAGTAAGTAAGTGAGAAAAATAATTTATAGAATGGCTTATGGATTATTTCAGCACCTTAACAGAAATGTTAAAATCTTTATGTATTCCATACGTCTCAGAGCAGTTAGCTTTGCAGTTAAGAGTCACTCCACAAATACATGTTGAATGAATAAATGGATGATGTCCAGAAAGTAGATGAATGCAGCCACTACTGGTTTTCCACTAAGTCATTCTAACTGGAGATCATGATTCATTTTTATGTAGGTAGTTTCAGCATTCACACAATGCCATGCATATCAGAGTACTAAAACGTGGTCATCTAGATGGAAGTGAGCTGTTCGTCAGCTCTTTTCTATATAATTATTCTGTTACATAGCAGGATATAATTAATTAATACATATGTAGTGAGTGAAATTATCCAGCCACTCATGTCCAACAATCAAGATATCATCATTATTTTTGATAAACCTACTTTGAACAAACAATATGGATACTGTTTAAAATTCTGATAACATGCTCATGGGACTGCAAGTGTCTTGCCTTCATCTTTGAACCAATGGGGTTGTCCAAGAGCCCACACTCTTCTTTTGAAGTCCCGTACAGGCAGACACCATATCTGGATGAGTCAATTCCAATCTGCCACCCTGCTCTCTACCTACACTTCTTTTTCCATAGTTTGTTGCTCTATCTTCTTTTAGTTGCTTTTCTACTCTGATGCTAGGGTGAACTTTGTGTGATAAATATCTGAAAATGTGGCTCTCCTGATTTAATCTGACTCCACCTACCCCCTAGTAGAGATTCAGTCTCTAGATAATGAAAAAAAAACCCAAAACAAAACAAAAGGAAAAAAACAAACGAAAAAAAACCTGCTTTATTCAGGAAAATACCAGCTTCTCAATCATTCCTGTTTTTTTTGTTTGTTTGTTTGTTTTTTTGCCAGCTGGAAAACTTCTCAACACTTGAAGATGTATTTCTTCAAATTCTATGCACACCTGTTATATTATATAACCACACCAGATTACAATGTTTGCTTTGCTTTCTTTTCCATTAATTGTAAACTCCTTGATTATAAGAACTCCTTTTGTATTGTTTTGCCTTAACACTGACAGGAATATTATTTGTATTCAGAAAATATTGACAGAATGAATGAATGAATGTATGTCAAACAAATCAATCAACCCTGAGTTAGTCACTGGGAATGAACTTAATCAAGATAGGGACTGAGGGAGATATAAATGATCTGAGAGTTTATAATGTGTTTAAATTCAGCCTTTGAATGAATCAGTTTCTCTGCCATGTGGTATCCCACTCAGAAAAATGTGAGGTCCATTTCTCATTTCTCTAATAATCTTTCTGGATAATGCCCAATAATGATTGATTTTCATGTTATCTTTTCAATGCTTCTCTTTAACACTTGATTATTGAGCATCTTAAAATAATAAGATTATTTATTGGATAAGGGACATCATTTTAAGAATGTGGAAATACCGGGGCACCTGGGTGGCTCAGTCAGTTAAGTGGCTGCCTTCGGCTCAGGTCATGATCCCGGGCTCCTGGGATTAAGTCCCACATCAGGCTCCTTGCTCAGCAGGGAGCCTGCTTCTCCCCTCCCTGCCGTTCCCCGCTTCTGCTTGCTCTCTCTCTCGCTCTGTGTCAAATAAATAAATAAAATCTTTAATAAAAAAGAATGTGGAAATACCACCTTTAAACCTTATAGAAACCATGCAGGATAAATATCACTGTCTTCATTTAACACAAAGAAACTGTGACTAAAATATGTCATGTATATTATCTCAAAGATTACCAGCAGGACAAAATTAGGGTTGGAACTCAAGATTTAATTTATTTCTTTTATGGATCAAAAAGCTGCTCTTTTTATTACTCAATTCCATCTTGTTGCATAGCCCATTGCATAATTATTATTGGAAAATTATCAAAAATGCTGACCAGAATCAATAGAGACTTCACAACAACCAAATTCTTAGATATTATTTTTCCTCCCACTTAAATTTATAATAATCTCTAGAATGTAACCTTTTCCACCTGTACCATGTTAATGCATTGGTGTAAAATAATTATAGGAATCATGATTAAGTTCCTAGATATTCCACATGAGAGATCAAATTCTCACCCAGACTATTTCATAAAATTCCAAATTCTAATTAAAATGTTCACTTTTTGAAAAGTCTTTATGTCCATTATTTATTCTGTGGATTCATATACTTTTGAGTGGAGGAGATTGTAAGAAGTTTGTTTTGTTTCCCAAGAGTAAAGACATATATTCTAAAACTTCTCTAACATTATTTCACCTTCCACTTGTTCATGCCAAATATATATCTATTTCACTCTCCATTTCTTACAAAACATATATTGAATGTATATGGACAATAGAGATAGCTAGTACTTGCCTCAAAGAATGATTATTATTGCTTTCCATGTAATACAGGTCAAAGCTTAAAGTTTCTGATTTTTCTCGTTTTTTAATCTTCCACATTTAAGTAGATGAAAAATTCACCCACACTGTAATGCAGATGAAATGATTAAGAAAAGACAGTGGCATTTAATCTAGGTAATGGAAGGGGAGAATCTCAGTGATTGTTGTGTTTCACAGTTTTCTTGAATAAATTGGGCCTTGTTCTTTCACAATCTAGAGATAATGCATTGTAAATGTCAGTATTGACTTCTTAGTACTATTTAAAAGTGTACACATTCAAAGGTTGATGTCTTGAGAAGGTGCCACAGGGAAAAAAATTCTAAATTTACAGAAAATGTGTAAATAATGCAGAAGTTATCATATTCTCTTTGATGATTCTTTTAAATTGACAGATCTATGTACAGAGGGAGAGACATATATAAAATCACTTCTATTACTTTCAAATATATACCATTTTAGCTCTCTTCCTCTCTTAATACAGATATTAATGATTTCATATGAATGGCATGAATTATAATTTCATACGAATGATATTGTTTAAAACCTACAAGTAGGGTTCATATTTAAAGGTATGCTACTAAATGCTTTTCAGAAGAAATACTTGCGAATTTACTCTTTTTTTAAAGTTTCAATGGTCATATATTGGGTCATAAATGTAAGGATATACCTATATTTAAATCATTCTTTTTTTCTGGTTTAATGATTTATTTTTTTTTCTAAAATCTATGATAGAATATTAAATATATTAGTAATTAAACATGTCTCTGAAAATTTAAACTAGAGATGCTGAGATACTGTGCTTTTTCCCTTGGTAATTCAACAAAACCCCAAGTTAGAGTACATCAATGACATATTACTTGAGGATTCTCTTATCTCTTCTGTTTGCTTTAAATATAAAAATACTGTACTATGCCTCATATAAGGCTATGCAGATATAGGCAAAGCAGACTTAAGGGTTGGCAGTGACAATGAGAAGGTCTGCCAGAAGCAAAGGTCTTCCTCTTATAACATCACACGTGTCTCCCTGAGAAACAAGTATTATACAAAATCACACACTAAAATTTACAGGGTATCTAGGAGAAATGAGACAGGGGAAGAAACTCAAAACTATTAAACTTCATAAACAAAACCATATTTAAAGAATAATATACCTATTAAGATACTTGTAGGGTTAAATCATAAATAAAATTTTTACCTAGAATTACTGCTTTTTTCAGCATGGAAGTGGGTATTTGCACTTCCTCTTTGAGGGCATTCTCTTCTAGCCCTTTTTATCATATTTTTATCAAAATTATAAACCCAATCTACAGTGCCCTTCTTCACTCACTGCTTATTCTAGTCCATGTTTTGCAACCTCTATAATTGGAACTCTCAGTTCTCACCAAAGAGCCTAACACAGAAGGACCCAGTGATTTTGAGAGCTACTGTGCCATCTATAACTTGCCCTAAATCAAGGTGCCTCTACTGATTTTCAATTTTTTTTCTTGAGGTCTTAATATATTGCTAGAGCTTTCTCTTATATTGTAATAAAGTGTGTCCCTGACTACCTCCAAATATTAACATCTTTGGAAAAGCTGTGCAAAAACCCCAGTGACATCTATGTTGGCATCATCTCCCTTTTAATCCATCACATGAAACATATCATACCAAATGAATACATGTTGAACAGAAACTACTACATCTTTAAGGATTAAAAGTATAAAAAGTGTTACATAAATATGTACACATTGGGGTGCCTGCGTGGCTCAGTCGTTAAGCATCTGCCTTCAGCTCAGGTCATGATCCCAGGGTCCTGGGATGGAGCCCCGCATCAGGCTCCCTGCTCAGCGGGAAACCTGCTTCTCCTCTCCCACTCCCCCTGCTTGTGTTCCCTCTCTTGCTGTCTCTCTGTCAAATAAATAAATAAAATCTTTAAAAAATATATGTACACATAAATCTTAATATATATGGATATTCATGGAAAAATCATCTATATATCATACTGTTTACAAGATAATACTTATACATTATTTTACTTTTTTTCTCATAGTCCAATGAGTACAATAGGACAGATATTGTAATCAGAAGTGCTTGGTAGTGTGTCACCTGGTAGACATCTACCAAGAGGTGAAAACTTAGCCAAAAGGTACATTTTTGGACTTTTACTACTTTTCCCTAAACAATTTTAGGGAGAAAAGCATTTAAAAGATATTGTATAAATTCAGGAAAAGGCCCAGAGTTAGAACTTGGTAAAAAAAAATAAATAAATAAGACTTTCAAAATCTTATATTCTTTATTCCAGCTAAGAATCATAAATTCTTTTTAAGAATGTAATTATTCTTTTTAAGAATGTCAAAGATAGAAAATTAATATTTCACTAAGGTCTACTTTAATAATTGTGTTCTTTCAAAGATCTGGGTTATTCATCTATGGTTTACAGCTGCTTTACCTGTGTCTCAGTTAACTGTAAAATGGTTCTTCTAATAATTGTCCATAATTAGCACTATAGTTGTTATTATTTCTATTTAATTGACACATAAAGTAAGCTTAGTATCACCTGTGTTTACACAGGCACATTTTTCAGTTGATAAACTGACTTCTAGAATCCAGATCCTGTAGTTAGAAGAAAAAAAAAAAAAAGTATATAACCACCAAATATTACTGAAGGTGAATGATGCCCTAATGAGGATAACATGCAGATTCAAAGTTTGCATGTAATTATCATCCATTTCTCTACTAGGAATCCACTGTAATCCCTGATATATAGCCCATGTACTGCTTGCCTCAATGTTAACATTCACAACAGTCCCATGCTGAATTGTATTTTCCATTAGAAAATGAAGAAATAGGACACTGTTAAGGAGACAGTCAACTGCTCCTTTTTTTAAAATATACATGCTTTGTTCTATTTTCATCTGGAAAATTCCTCTGTTTGTTAAGCCAACATGTGGAATATTTTGTATTATAATATCTAAAGCAGACCTGCTGTATGGGAGATTTACGTAACAGTTACATACTCATCAAGAATAAGGCCAGTTTATCTGTTCTTGATCTGTTTATGCAATGTGCTAAACTTTCTTTTGACTGTGACCCTCTCTAAAGAGATCCAAAGAAGTGGATCAAATGCTGGCCTACCTCAGTGATGATATAGTCATTCCCAGCAACTGAAAGTAAATATCACCAAACTCCCTTTTCTTTCTACCTCCTCAGCCACTCTGTTAGAAAGTATCCCAAATGGAAACTGGCCAATGGATAAGAATTAATGTAGTAAGACTCTGACAGCAGAGATGATTAGGAGATTGGAACTTGCTCCCATTTTATTGCGCCATTTCTGTGAGATATCCCTGAGGCCCTTTTCTGTTGGTTCTCTTCCAATATTTTCATGTGCTAAGATGTTTATCCTGAGGTTAATTTTGTGTGGATAATACTAACAGTCCATTTTTGAATTTTATAGCTGGCTCATTAATATCCATGCTGTTCAGTGTCTCAACCTGTGTTCTGATAAGCTTTTCATTTTTTGGCCTCCTACAACAATAGAAATAACTTAATTTAATGAACTGGATTCTGCTTTTTCTTCATTGCTCTAACGATAATTGTTATGCAGTTTTCATATCATACTAAGGATTCAATCTCTGGCTTTTATTCAAGAGAAATCAATGAACAAAATCTAACTGAATCCCTTTCAAAACAAGGAAAAATATGTTTAATAGAAAGAAACTGACCCTGATATGAGGAAGCCTATTCTATTAAAAAAAATAGGAGGAAAGGAGAAGAGATTGAGTAGAGAAGTAGAAGGATAAAAAAGATCCCATTTTACTAAGCAAAATAGCCTCCCAAATTCAGAGACCTAAATTCTGATCAAGAAAAAACATTAAATTACTTGTTTCAGTAGCTTTTTGAATATAAAGAAAACCTACTGGGAAAAAAAATGACTTAAAAAAACCCCTAATTTCAATGTCACAAGTTTTATAATCCAGAAAAGTATACCAGGGTAAGATTCTCTTGGTTTTGTTTTAGTGCCAGAAGAATTACCTGTGGAAGCAGGAGAAGAAAGAACTTACACATACAGGGACACACATATTATATGCAATGTACAAATACACATGACTATGTGTGGGAAGAAATCAGGTATACACACACACAAAACAAATGCCTACATGTACACATCCTCTTATTCTGAATTAACTGAAAGACCCACCCACTGTGAAAAGTAGAACATTTTTAATGCAACTGAATTTTCCCTTAGACTAAATAAAAGAAAAAAACTTGACTGTTGTTGTACTAAGACTCAGAAATTATCTAAATTGTCTAAAGCCACTGCACCTGGGCTCAACTCAGTCTGGTCCTATCATCATACCACCTGTACCCTTTTCAGGATGGCACCCCACATTTCTATAATCCCTAACCCCAGTGGATTAATGCAATTTTTCTAAAACGTTTAACACTGAACAGGATCTATGAATGCAAGTATATGAACACAAGTGTTGAAGAGTAATAGAATTTGAGAATTTGGTTGATAAGCCTAATTTTGTGTGTATTATCAGGTAGGCCTTATCATAACCACCACCAGAAACACAGGCTTTGCCATGTAAGAAAGGATGTAGGTAGAAGCCTAAATAACAGTGACCATATCAAACACTTCCCTATAACTCAGAAAAAACAAAGCTGTTCAGCCAAAACTTATATTGTAAACAAACCACGGATCAGAAAGTTGCAGATATTAGTGGTATTCTTAATGGAAGAAGACAGGGATATGGACAAGAAACAGTTCTCTGACAGGAAAAAAATAATGTTATTTCTCACATGTTGCAGTAAGTAAATATATGAGAAAAGTCATTTTGTTATTCTGCATGTAGAACAATCCACCCATGAGAAGAAATCTAAGGATCTTAAAATGAGAAATAGAAGGAATTAGCCAAGAAGCCCTTAGCCAATGTATGTATCACTATGCATGTATTGCTTGAAAGAGGTCAAACTTCATATGTTACAACTAAACCATCACTAACTATAAATTTCTATTAAGTAAATTTCAGATTAAGGCAAGACAAATATTGTTTAAGGCAAATGTCCTATGTCAAACTCACCTTCTATTGTGGCCCCTCCTTCCACACCCCAGTGGACAGATAAGCAGCTATTAGTGTAGCAGTTTTCAAATTCTACCATGTAGGAAAAGAAATTCTGCCATGCAATAGACTAGTCAAGGAAAGTATACTCATTCAAAAATACTTTCCTTCCATCTCTTGTAACCAAGTTTTACTGGTTAGGAAAAGACTTCTTAAAATGTACTGGATGTGATCTTAACTATTTACAACATACTACTTTGTAACAACAAAAAAACAATAAATAAAAATAAAAGCAGCATATAATTACTCAGGGTAACTCAGCATATCCTAACAAAGTCAGGACCGAAATGTAGATCTTCAGCTCTCTTTACATGAATTTAAATAGCAATTTGTGAACCTGACCAAACACGTAGTCTGAACAGTTTGGTTGGTCTTCACTTGAATTCAGTTTTGATATACATGGTGTTAAGTCATAAAGATTCTTTTGTCATTTTAGAAGTCTACTGGATATTGTGTTTACTCATCTTTCTTTCTATATTTTATTATATGCTCATACCCTGAACTCTTCATCCATACAGACATGCTTAGTGCTGAAGGTATTGAAATAAATGTTCCAAGACTTTAACTTCTAAGAAAAGTTTAGTCTTAATTTGATTTTGCTGCCTGTGTTAGGAAATACACATTTCATGTTGCTGCAATCTTTCCACTGCTTAGAACAGGTGGGATTGTTCTTTTACTGCAACCCTCAACAAAACTGTATGTCCCTACTCTCAACCTTGAAACACTCTCCTTTCTATGGGCCCCCCGAGATTTCTAAAACAGAGAGTAAAACAAAATAGCATAGTAAAAAAGATGAAGATGATTGTACAGCTGAGACTAATATAACACCGTATGTTAACTATACTGGTATTAAAATTTAAAAAAAATAATAAACATTTAGAGCTTAAAAAAAAGATGAAGATGACACTCAGGGAAAGACAAAGAAGAACCAAATAAATTGAAGCTCGCCAATTCTGCATAACCAATTCATGTTCTTTCATAACTCATCTTGAAATAGATATGCCTGTACCATGCACCAAAAAAGAAAGAACAACAAACCCACCTAGATGGAGAAATGTGTTAAAGTCATTGGTAATGTATTGATATCATTGTGTGTTCTAACACTGAAAACTTGTGAAGACAAGGTTGAAAGTTAAAAATGGCCATTTAGAGAAAATACCAAAGGAGTGGAATTGTTATTTTTTCCTCTGGGTATTTCAAGCCTGAGTAAGGGATTGAAGGTTTTTGTTTATAAAAATCTACAACCATTTATTAATCATTAAGTTTGAAAAATGTGCGTTATTTTAAACTGTATTTAAAAAATAATTTATTTGCCTGCCATAAGATGTCTGTGACTTATTAACATTTTGTCTACACTTAATTTAGTTTTAAACTCATTAAGTAGCTGTGAACAATGCAATAGTTCATAAGTAAATTGGAAAATTATCTTCCATGTCAACAAAACATTTTACAATGTTACCTTAGAGCAGCTGCCAGTGTGTAAAGTTGGAAAATTCTGCTTTAATAAAGGACAGCACTCTGATCATCACTCCCAAGGATCTGTGGATTACACTTTTGTATTTTCTTGTAGGTCTTTAGGTATCATTGGTCCACCTGACATAATATCTCATATGACATGGCACAATACCTTTATCCATAGACACTGCCCAGTTTAATTTCTGCACAATTGGCCCAAAGCTTTTATACAGTTCTCCAATTCTAACTGTAAGGACATATGCTCAAAATAAGCAACACTGGCTGCAAACAAAAGAATAGTAAGTTTCTATTGTTTCATGAATTTAATAATTGTCTTAAATTGCTTACTATATTTCAGAGAGTATTTTCAAATACATTATGTCATTTAATGCATATAAAACTCTTTGAGGAAAAGGACAGTATCTTGCCATCATTAAAGATAAGGAAACTGAATCTTGGGAGTTTTAGTTTCTTGCCTATTATATTCAGAGTAAATTGGGACTCATATGGTCATATTTTTACTCAGCTTAAAAACTGAAGTTAATCATTGTACCTTATTCTCTGTGAATCATGGTTTGCTTTCTAGTATTTGCAGTAAATCCCCAAGCTTCAAAATATAGTTATCTTTATATAAACTAAAGGCTTTTTAAGGTCCTTCCATTTAAAACCTCACATGAGCCTACTTTCCCTGAAAAGATCTAGTTCAACAGCATTTTCTGTGTTCCGGCATAATGTGCTAGGCATAATGATTCATGCTATTTCTCAAATGATAGACAAGTTATATCAGTATCACCTGGGAATCTGGAAAAACTAGCAACTCCACACTTAATTCTGAACTAGGCAATCAGAATTCTAGGCACAAGCATGTGGATATTTGTAGTAACAATTCCCAATAATCTGATAAGGAGGTAATGTTGCAAAAACTAAAAATTAAAATTAAAAATAAAATTACAAGAAGAGCTAAAGATTGCAGACACCATGGAAGGACAAAACAGATTTAGATTTGGGTCATGGGATCATCATTAATTGTGTGATTTAAAGGGGGATGGAGGGAGATCATGATTAACCCACTTTCATGGCACAGTTTATTTATAGAATAATAATAATACATGTAACAAGCCATGCAAAAGACAACTTCCTCCCCAGAAAGGTTAAATAAATTTTGGTAGTGTATAGTAAATAAAATAATAGATCTTAAGTATTTAAACCACAAAAGACATCTGTAGTAGTTTACCAGGGCTGGGCAGACTAAATAATAGAAATGTTATTTTCTCACAGTTGTGGAGAATAGAAGTCTAAGATTAAGGTGTCAGCAGGTTTTACCTATTCTGAAACCTCTCTCCTTGGCTTACAGCTGGTTTCCCTCTTGCTGCCTCTTCACAGGTCTTTCTTCTGCATGATTCACGTACCTCAGGTCTCTGTTGTGTCCTAATTTTCTCTTTTAAGGACACCAGTCAAATGGATAAGGGCCCACCATGAAGTCCTGATTTTAATGGACTCACCACTGGAATGGCACTATCTCCAAATACAGTCACATTCTAAGGCAGTAGGCGTCAGAGATTCAACATATGGATTTTGAGAGACAAAAATTAGCTGATAACAGCATCTAGTAAATTTTAGTTGTCCATTATTTTGTCCCATTCCCTACCTCCTCCTTTACCTAAACTCACTGGTTTCACACAGCCCCGGTTCAGTTCCATTTGCTGCCCAGAATTTATTTTCTTTAGCAAATCTGATAACCTTAAAGCTTGTTGATGAGGATTAGTTTGTGTATTGTAATGTACTGGTGCTTCTAAGCAACACATTTGCATAAAGCAACCAAGAAAGTTTGGTGTCTTGACAGGAGAGTGAAGAGGGTGAAAATTTCTGGTATGCAGCTCAAATAAAATTGGAGATGTTCTCAGAAAATTGCATGTTTGATGCTCTTTAAATCTATGACATGGACAAATGCATGTTTGAACTATATTTAGGTTTGGATCTAGATAATCTGTGATTTTATGCGAGGCTGCTTTTTTACCTTTTCTATATTCTAGAAAATAAGATACCACTGTACCATTGTAATCTGACTTTTTAAAATTTTATCACCTTATCCCCCCAGAGACAATGTTCATGCTTTATAACCTGCATGTCTTTCTTTACTTCTAGCATTCAAATTTTTCAAACATATGTCTTTCCTTTTCTTGTTGTTAACTTTAGTGATGCAAAATTTTTCCTCAATGTATCCTTAAATTCTCTTTAGTGAGAATTCCACCACCAAAAAAAAAAAAAAAATACAGGGAATGTTAATGCAATATTTCTTTTTGAGTCAGAAATTCTTTAGGATTGTCCATTTCTTGTGTTAAGAAACAAAATTCAATTGAGTAATTTAGATCTAACTGACTTTATTCAATGATTTATGATTTGGGCAGCATCCCATCTAGCAAATAGACCTGTACAAAGTGGAAGCATTTTATAGGCAGGAATGGGGTAGGACAGAAGGGTTTTAGCAAAAGAAAGTAAGACTGTTTCATCCCAGGTCACCCTCCCTTAAGGGGAAGATGGGGGCTACGGGAAGGGTCTTAACATGTAGATTACCTCACTAGTATAGATCATGAAATTCCAATGTGATTGGTTTAAAATTCCAATCCTGGGAGAGGATGAAATTGCATTTAAGTTAGGTATTAAGTTTTGGTGAAATTTAGTAAAAGTGACTTCATTTTGGGTCTGTTGTCCTTATAATGCTTATTAAACTATTATTAAGTCTCCATAAATGGTTCTGATCTCTATCAGATCCTTTGGCCCTTGTATACCATCTGCAGGACATTTCTAAAACACACTGGAAGAAATTCAATAAAGTAGGACCTTTATGTCAACTTGATCATTATTCTTTAGAAATGACAATGAAATGTGAATGTATTTTCCTTCATTTCTCTCATTTGAAAAATGAGTTAAAATCTCTTAGAACAGTTTTAAATCTTGTTTCATATTTTCAGTTCATTAGAGAACTTTTTATTTGAAATTTCACAAAGGAAAATTGCATTATACTTTCAGGTTTATTATCAAGAATTAACAGAAATTTTAATAGCCCACATGGGTCTTTTCCAAAATTTTTAAACTGTGTGAAAGCTAAAATTTCTACCACAGTGCCAATTGCTCTTGTTTTGGTCCAATGTGTTGGTATTTACAGGGATGAAGAACCAGGAGGCCAGCTGGTTACAGATAAGTTCCATATTGACTGGGATTCAGTACTTGTTGACACAGATAATGTCATCACGGCACGATTTGATGGCAGAGGAAGTGGATTCCAGGGCCTGAAAATCTTGCAGGAGATTCATCGAAGGTTAGGTTCAGTGGAAGTAAAGGACCAAATAGCAGCTGTGAAGTAAGTGGGTGCACATTTTCCTACTGTTTTTCTTATAATGACAGAAGCTAAGTATATGATACATTAATACTACTAATACTGATTCAGAGATTTATCCTTTAGCGAATGGACAGTAAGTTAGTCACATAGACTAGTGCATTTTTTCAAGTACTTTTCACTCTTAGCACCAAATAAAACAATTATCTTACTTCCCCTCTGGAATTAAAATTTACTTTGGGTTTATGAAAATGGGAGAGACCTTACAGCGCCTGGGTGTTTCAGTTGGTTAAGCGTCCCAACTCTGGATTCTAGCTTAGGTCATGATCTCAGGGTTGTGAGACTGAGCCCAGCACTGGCCTCTGTGCTGGGCATGGAGCCTGCTTTAGATTCTCTCTCCCCCTCTCCTTCTGCCCCTCCCCACTCCCTATCTTAAAAAAAAAATGGGAGAAACCTTAATTTAACCACTCTATTATTTATTTACAATAATCTACATGTCTATTACTTCCCAGTTAACTACAATTCTTAAACTTTCACAGATACCATTCCCACACAGGCATGAGTGACCAAGAAATCTAGGAGGTTCTTTAAAACAGTATAGGATAGTGTCAAAATGTAGATCAGTAGGTCTGGAATGGGGCCCAAAATTCTGCATTTGTATCAACAACTGGACCATCACTTTGAGTAGCAAGATTTTGGAATCTATGATCCTTCAACATGAATAGAGCTCCAGCCACTAAAGTATTCCTAATTTGAGATCTGGGTTTTGTGTGTATGTGTGTGCGTGTGTGGATGCCCAGAATGAATTCCCATGTGCATTTGACTCAAGAAAATATAACTGTATTTTTTTTCTCATTGCAGATTTTTACTGAAACAGCCATACATTGACTCCAAAAGATTAAGCATTTTTGGAAAGGTAAATAGAAATGTTGTGTATATGCATTTTTATATGTATATAAAGTATATATTTATACATGTGTATATTATGTGTTTGTATTTGTACATATAATTTCTTCACTTTACTATGATATCTCTGTACTATTCTTTAAAATGTAATATTATAATTAATACTATACACATTCTGTCATTTATTAATCATGAAACTATTATCTAATTGGCGCTGGTATTAGAAGTAGAACAACAACTGAACAACAACAAAAAATTCTGTTTTCATAAAGCTTATCTTCTAGAAAGGAGAAATAGATAAACACATACATTAAAAACATAGCTTCATATAGCAGTACGTCTTATAAGGAAAACAAAAAATAAGTAGACAAAAGTTAACTCTAGGAAGGGCCAATGTTATTAGAATTAAGTGGTCAACTAAGGTCCCTTGGATTAAGTGGTATTTAGGCTGATACCTAAATAACAAAAGGGAGCCAGTCCTATAAACCTCTTGAGGCAGGGTGTTTGCTATAGAAGGATCAAGTACCACAGCCTTGGGGAAGACAGACAGGGCTTAGAAACTAAAAGATGACCAATATGCATAATTATGTCTTTAGTGTTTTCTGCATGATATTTATTTCTCACTGCCATAATTTTTATGTCAGTTTCAACATCATTTGCACAGTAGGGAAACAGATTCCATATAGATACTTACTAGTCACCTAGTTTATCTGTATCACGAGGCTAGACACCACACAGACACTAAGATGAAAGGAAGGAGATCTGGTACTATTTTAATTTAGAGACAAAGCAAATTATTGTTGTTCATGGATTTAAACACAAAATATGTTTTACTATCCATAAATGAACCCAGAGATACATGACAGGAATATCTGATCATTTTACTGGAGTATAAATTTTACTGGTGTTCACTGACAAGTAGGTATAAGAAAAGCTGTTTAACAAACGAGTAACATGTAAATCAGCACATATTCTTCCCTGACTTCAGATACCTGCAGTGCATCACGTCTTTGCTTTATTTTATTCTTGTTCTCAGTAATACTCAAGAGATCAATAGGGACAATGCTCCTCTGACATAAGTACACACAAATAAATGAAAGCCCATCGCTAACAATAAAGGTATTAGTGAAAAAAATGGAAATGTCTAAGAAAGTGATCATTCCACAGAAATGGAAACTCCAGACAAATTAATAAGTGCATAAAGCAAGGTCTTATCATATGCTACAGCATGGATGAACCTTGAGGACACTGTGCTCAGTGAAGTGAACCAGTCACAGAGGGACAAATTCTGTGTGATCCCACTTACGTAACTTATCTAGAGTAGTGAAATACATGAAGACAGAGAGTGGAATGGTGGTTGTCAGGGGGAGGGGAAAAGGAAAGTGGATTGCTTAATAGGTAACAGAATTTGAGATTTGCAAGATGAAAAAGTTCTAGGGATCTGTTTCACAATAATGTGAAAACACTTGACACTATTGAACTATGCACTTAAAAGTGGTTACTTTGGTAAATATTATATGTTTCTTACCACCCACACATAAAAAAGTGCATAGAGTGGAGAACACTTTATTCTTTAATGGTCCTAATACATGTAATAATTATGAAGGACTTACGGCTTATCTATTTCAAGGCTCTACTCACTACACACATAAATTAGTCTAAAAGATCAAATGAGCTATACAAACGTTCATTGCTACGGACATTTAGATTCCGAAGGTTGTGAAATGACTCACAGAGAAAGTGGAACTTTTACTGGATGGTAAAAGTCATTCAGCAAGGAGAGGACAAGGAGAAGGCTTTCATATAATGCCCAGTGTCAGCAGGGAGAGCATAGTTGAGGAACATAAATAAAGTGACTGACTATAATTAAGGCTCACATAAAGGAATGAGAGGTGACAACATTGAGAGTAAATCTGGGCACAGACTTCAGGGAGTCCTTCATATTAACAAAAAGTTAGATTTTAGTCTACAAACAGGAAAAAATAAAGTTCAAGGCCTCAGATTTAGAAGTTCAAAATCCCATATTTATCACTTTATTAGGGAACTGATGAGCCTCAGGTAACTGACTCTGGCAATCTAAATATACAAAAGACATGGGATATAAACAAATGAAACAATTAGATTTTACATGGAAAAAATATCCCATTTCAATTAAACAAATATGAGTATCTGTAACCGAACTATAATTTAGAAGTTAGCTTTCTGATCTTATAAAGGAACGCTGTTAGCTTTAACACTTTATAGTTCTTATATTTTTTTTTCTTGGAATGTACTTATTTCATTCCAGTATCAAATTAAGTTATCTTAAACTCATAAAATTGGTTAGGGAGTAATGATCTTGCTTTTTTGGAATTAGATTACAAAGCTATATGAGGCTTTGTTTTCTTTGTTGGAAATATTTAATGTTTAAATTTATTTAATCAATACAAGAATATTAGGATTTTTCCATTTCTTCTGGAATCAGTTTTAGTACTTTTAAAAGAATTTTTAAAAGTTTTTTTACATTTTTACATTTTACATTTCATATATTTTTAAAGAGTGTTGTCGAAGCATAGTATATATTCTATTATATGTTTAATCATTTCACTAATGGGGGTAGTGCCCCATTTGACGCCTCATTTGGTTTATGAGTGCCCTTCTGCCTTTGCTAGAGCACTTCCTCTTAATTGCTCTTATTCCCCCTGCTTGTCTCTCTTCCATCTCCCCATCCTTAACTCTTTTAATGAACCATATTTTGGCTTAGTTGTTCTCAATTTGTCTTTTCTATTTCACTAATTTCTACCCTTACTATCCTATTTTAGTTCTTCTACTTTTTAATTTTTTTTTTTTTTTAAGATTGTATTTATTTGCGAGAGAGAGAATGAGAGACAGAGAGCATGACAGGGAGGAGGGTCAGAGGGAGAAGCAGACTCCCCGCTGAGCAGGGAGCCCGATGTGGGACTCGATCCCGGGACTCCAGGATCATGACCTGAGCCGAAGGCAGTCGCTTAACCAACTGAGCCACCCAGGAGCCCTCTTCTACTTTTTAAATCCATTTTGTTCTTAAATTATTGACTTGAATGTCTAGGTTATTAATTTTCAGCAGCCTTCCTTTGAGTTATGAAATCCCTTTGCATTACTCCCTTAGGTACTTCCCACTAGTACTGATAGGTAGTACTTTTTTTTAAAAAAACTTCATATCGTTATCCCCAGAACCTAACCTAACCTCAAATATATAATAATTCTTATGTTCATTCTCTCAATTAATTGTAAGTTTTTTTTTTTTAAGATTTTATTTATTTATTTGAGAGAGAGAGAATGAGAGACAGAGAGCATGACAGGGAGGAGGGTCAGAGGGAGAAGCAGACTCCCCGCCGAGCAGGGAACCCGATGCGGGACTCGATCCCGGGACTCCAGGATCATGACCCGAGCCGAAGGCAGTCGCTTAGCCAACTGAGCCATAAAGCTAAGAAAACTAGAAAATTTTCTGACTTTCATTAAAAAAAAAAAAACAACCTAATTACATGAATTGAGTAGGTGGCAAAATTTAAAACCTATAAACATCGTATGTAGAACTGATATTGCTATGATTACCAGGCTACATCAATGGGGAATAAAATTAATTTCACAAACATTTATCAAATGTCTACTATGTGCCTACTACTTTTCAAAGTGCTGGACATATGGCAATCATACACATACGTACGTACAGACACACACACATACACACACACACACACACACATTTTTTGGGAATTTTTAGTTTAGTGAGGAAAGAAATTTAAAAAATCAGTAAAGTATATAAAATATAAGTGATAGAACAATTAAGGAAAATTAAGCAGAGAGGAAAATCGGGGCCCAAGATTAAGGAAGATACAGCAATTTCCATTTGTAAGACAGGAAAGATTTGACTAAGAAATCACATTTAACCTAGGAAAAGGGAATTTGAGAAGGCAAGAAACATGGATATCTGAGGAAGGTTAAAAAAAAAAAAAAAGTACAAACATATGCATTAATATGGAAGCTTGTTAAAACCTGACTTAGGGGGTACCTGGGTGGCTCAGTCAGTACCAAAAGCGTCTGCCTTTGGCTCAGGTCATGATCCCAAGGTCCTGGGATCCAGCCCTGTATCAGGCTCCCTACTAAGCAGGGAGTCTGCTTCTCCCTCTCCCCCTCCACCCTGCTTGTGCTCTCTCTCTAATAAATATTAAAAAAAAAAAAAAACTTAGGGAGGTAATTATTACTTATAGTTTTATATACTCTCAATTGAGATAGGGCTTGTTAGTGGCAGTCACTTTTAAGGTTTGAAGCTTTTAATATATATAATATGAAGGATACAAGATGGGATTGTAAGAATTGTGATAAAATGTTTGTGATAACATTAAACAAATTAAAAAGATTTAATGTAAAATAATACAATGCAATAAATTGTGTTACTCATAAGTAGTGTGTTTTTATTTCAAAATATTGTGTGCCATAAGTGATGTGGTTCACAAAGAATCTTAAGTTTAAGGCTAGGAAAAACCTTCTTCTCAGTTCTGTATTTCTTTTTGACTGTATTCATCAACTTTCGAGTACTCAAAAAAGTCACATAACGAATATCTGAAAATACATGATGGATGAAGATATGTTTTCAGTAAAATGGTTATTGCAGGCCCCACCCCCTGGCTCCTCTATGTCCATCTATCTATTGGATTCAGTTTCTTCTATCATGGGTAGAATATAACTTTTTTAAGATAAAATATTCTCAGGAAATATTTAAGTCCACTGAATAAAAATTTTTAAAAGATAAATCTGTTAAAATTGTATAAGTAATGCTAAAATGCTATGCAAATGGAAAGGATGTAACAGTGAATGGAAAAATGTGATTACTGAGAAACCAATAAAATGACAGCACAATTGAACAGAAAAGCCTATACCATTAACTATTTTTGATCTGTATCAAATAAAAAACACCCTCCAATTGACTAAGTCAATATGATGACCCACAGTTTCTGGCATCTTCCTCTTGGACAGGAGTTGTTTTAAAAATTAAAATCACCATCTTCTGTCTACCTAGAATTTACATCCGATTCCTACCCTTGTCCGGGATATATTTTCTGAGAACTCCTTAATGATCTACTCTTGCATTCAGTGAGTAAATATAAAATAGTACAGAGGAAGGTGGGCAATTAAAATTTAATTTATTCTAATGCCTCCCAGTGTTGATTTTCATTTAAAAATAGAAGTTATTTTGCTGAAATAAATCAAATTAAGGCAGCATTTTGGATTAGGTATTTGAATGCTATGGAGAGAATTTTATTCAACAGCTTTCACTATCATTAAATCTTAAAGAGTATTTATCTTCATTAATCTCAAATTTTCATATAAAAAATAGTAAAATGCAACTCTTTACGCAGCAGCAAAGATTTACAACCCTAGTTTCACTTTAAAATCACATGGAAAGCTCCACAGCCCATTCTCCACAGACTAAGTTGTTTCAGAGAGCGTTGATATATATGTTTAAATCTCCACTGGTCTAGGGAATGCTGACTGAAGCTAGGGAGATGTTCTGGGTAGGTATATTTGTTAATATTATTATAGCATAAGAACTTACTATTCAAAATGTGGAAAAATAATTTCCCTCTAGGCATTCCCTGGGAGTTTGTTAAAAATGCAAAATCTTGGGCCCCACCCCAGATCTACTGAATTAGCATAACCCGCATTTTAAGAAGATCTCCCAGTGATTGGAATGAACTTTGAAGCACTGTTCTAGAATCTGCCCTTCCTTTGGAAGACACCATTCTACTTAGTTCCTGGAGATAATCAGACTGAGATTTATGTGAAACAGAGATAAAAAACATAATACCAATTTATTATTTTCTATTATTAAATTGTGATGTACAGTTGTTCTATGGATTGGAATATTCAGCTGTTCTCTCAAAGTCGTCAGGTTATATGAACAACCAAAATCATCATCAGTTGAAAAGTCTGCTCTAATTAGAACCAGAAAAGTTACCAACTGAGATGTGCATTTTTCACTGTGGGAACAGTGTTGCCCCATGGGAAATACCTGAAACCTTCTGGCTACAACACCTTGGTCTTAACTCCGTGTCCATGAACGTGGAACAATACACTGGAAAAGCTCCCTTTAAGGACAGAACTTTTAGGGGATCTCTACACTTTGTTCTATAATAGTTATTCACTTACTTTGCAGAACTCATCCCACCCTGCATACTTCTTCTTTTTTTTTTTTTTTTTTAAAGTTTTTATTTATTCATGAGAGACAGAGAGAGAGAGAGAGAGAAGCAGAGGGAGAAGCAGGCTCCCAAGGAGCAGGGAGCCCGATGCGGGACTCGATCCCAGGACCCCGGGATCATGACCTGAGCCGAAGGCAGACGCCTAACCGTCTGAGCCACCCAGGCACCCTAACCGTCTGAGCCACCCAGGCACCCCCACCCTGCATACTTCTGAAGGGGAGCAGACTATGCCTCTTTGGCATAAGGATTTTTTTGAGCTGATTATTTTAAGAAACAGCAGACACAGGAGAAGCTTTGGAAACAGAATAGAAATTAGTCTTTTGTAAGAGACGTTTACATTTATAAAAGAAATCTCCATTTGTGTCTCCCTCCCTGTACCAGGATGAGAAGGTTGACTCTAAATCATAGGAAACTTTTATTAATGGAGAAGGCACTGACTCCAAATTGGATTTAAATCTGCCTAACAAAGCTTAACCTTGATTATAGTTCTTTTCCTGGTAACCTCCCATAACTGAGCTCCCTCCAACATCTTTCTTTTGTCTTTGGCTAAAGATGGTATTTGAGGTTTGCCTTGGGCCACCTCAAGGAATTATTCAGTTTCACTGGGTATCTCCCATGTGTATGTGAGGTATTCATGTTAATAAACTTTTTTTTCTTGATAATCTTTTATTACAAGGCATCTCAGCCGAGAACTCAGAAAGAGAGAGGGAAATTATTTTTCTTCCCCCGCTCCCCACTTCTTTCTTTAGATGCCTTCACACTTTTAAGGCTAATGCTTCGGAACTTTGCTGACCTAAGGATATTTTTGTATCTTTCAAAAAGAATGAATAAAGACACTCTGTGGTGGTTTATCTCTGTAAAGGATAATTTTATTTCCCTCATTTACCAATTGGTGAAGAAGATTTGCTCAAGCTTCTCGGTACTAGCTAAATGTTTTAGTACTAAATTAACATATGCAAAGGAAGAAAAATAATTTTCCTTCTATCCTTCTGAACTCTTATCTGAGACCCTTGTAATGAAAGACAGATTCACAAAAGAAAAACAAACAGAAGTTTATTGACATACATACATGAGACATACCCAGGGAAAAGTGAGTAATTCTCTGAGGTGGGCTTAAAATTCAGGCTTAAATAGCACCTTAATAGGAAAAGGAGAGCAGGATATAGGCCTTTTAGGAGAGTGAATGATTGTTAGGTAAGAGGAATGGGCCCTTAGAAGAATAGATGGGAAGGGTGACAGTTTATGACAGTCTCTCTAGGTGTGCTGTGGACTTCTAGTGACAAGAATCAATCTTCTAGGGTGCCTGGTGGCTCAGTTGGTTAAGCCACTGCCTTCGGCTCAGGTCATGATCCTGGAGTCCCTGGATCGAGTCCCGCATCGGACTCCCTGCTCAGCAGGGAGTCTGCTTCTCCCTCTGACCCTCCCCCTTCTCATGCTCTCTCTCTCTCATTCTCTCTCTCAAATATATAAATAAAATCTTTAAAAAAAAAAAGAATATTAAAAAAAAAAAAGAAAAGAATCAATCTTTTAGGTTGATGAAATTCCCAGGGAGGGGATCTATGACAACTGAGTTCCTTTTGGAGGATCCGTCTTTAGGCAGATAAGTGGAGTTCAGAGAAAGCCTTTCCCTGCATTTGCTCTTTTCCAAGTGTCTGCAGCTCAAAATAATCAACAGGCCAAAGTGGCATATTCTGCTACTCTTCACATAGGTTCTTTCAGACACTTAAGTAATCTTTGCAATTGGGACTTTGATGTCAATCATCCCACTTTTAAAAATAATGTTCCAAATAAGCATAAATGAAATTCTGTATTTCTCATCTCAAGAATTTAGTGAGAATAACAGATTCCTATCGCATTGGACCACACTAATGTCATCTGGTAATCTTTCAAAAGTAGACCTCATCATGAACCAACTGCATCAGAATTGCTGAGGCTAAGTCCTGGGTCTTAATTTTTTTTTTTTTTTTAAATATCTCCCAGGGTACTCTGATGTCCAGCAAGATGAACATTGCCCAGAGCCTGGCTAAAAATTAATTTCTAAAATGAATATGTAACTCAGTAGGTCATTCCCTTAGCCCCAATCTACTAAATTGTTAAAATCTCCTCTGGAATTCTCCCGGTCAAATCATAGGCTACAAAAGAAAACTGGAGGGCGCCTGGGTGGCTCAGTCGTTAAGCGTCTGCCTTCGGCTCAGGTCATGATCCCAGGGTCCTGGGATCAAGTCCCACATCGGGCTCCCTGCTCGGCAGGAAGCCTGCTTCTCCCTCTCCCACTCCCCTGCTTGTGTTCCTGCTCTGTCAAATAAATAAATAAAATCTTAAAAATATATATATAATAAAAAAAAGAAAACTAGACATCTTTATTTTTTTAAGAATTTATAATTAAATTAGTTCAACAGCACTGCAAGATAAATTCAGATATTTAAAATTAAATTTAAACAATAATCCAACTCATGTAACTAGCAACATTATCAACCTCACTTCCTTCAAATACTTAGGTGTGTGGAACTGAAAGCAGAATCTGTATTTGCGATAATAGATTTTAAATATTTAATTCTCCTTTCCTAATTCTACATAACTATCATTATTAAATATTTCACTAAATGTATATATGTGATTTGCTGAAAATGATATATGATTTAATAAGTGCTATATTTCCTTACCTTTTAATTATTTGGAGTTATTCCCAGATATACCACATGAAATCAAAGAGCAAACATTGGACAATGTTGATATATAATTGATTTTCTATTTTACCTAAAGTTATTAAAATAGCGTGTTATATAAAAACAAATTCTTTTCAAAATTTTCATCTGTACAAAGTGATCTTAGTGTATTCTTTTCTCAGGTCTGGGACATTGTAAGACATTCTATTATGTATATTACCAGTGATCAAAAGCTAAAAATATCTCCAAGGATAACTGATACAAACACTCTCACTCTCTCTCTCTCTATATATATATATACTTTTTATTTTGCCAGGGGTATGGTGGCTATATTGCATCAATGATATTAAAATCAGATGAAAAGCTTTTTAAATGTGGATCAGTGATTGCACCCATCACAGACTTGAAGTTGTACGGTGAGTACTTCCTACAGATTGACTTAATATAACGTATTGATTTGTAAAAAAGAAAATCCCAATGCAGAAGAGCTCAATTGAGCTCATTTATCATGTGTTATCAGAGAGGTTTTCAACTGTTTATCACCTTCCTGATTCAATCAGTTTTACTGGAGCATGATGATTAAATGTGAAATGTAGAAATTAAATAATGAAATACACTAGTCAAATGGTTTCTAGTTTATTCTTAAGTTTCTGTTTTCTTGGGTCGCAGCCTCAGCCTTCTCTGAAAGATACCTTGGTATGCCATCTCGGGAAGAAAGCACTTACCAGGTAACAAATTTAAAATAATGAAGAAAGAAGAGTATATTTGTTCTAAAAATTCAGTCAAATTGCAAATACAGGTAGATCTATATATACATAGATATTTGTGCTTTCCTTTATAGGCATCCAGTGTGCTACATAATATTCATGGCTTAAAAGAAGAAAATATATTAATAATTCATGGGACTGCTGACAGTAAGTATTGTATTTGCTGCTGCTGTTTGATGGGGTCTGACCTTGAACAAAGGGGTACATCTAAGAACTTGCTTCCAAGGGGCCCTGTAAACTTTTTGAAGAAGATAGCAGAGGATAGTGGCACAAAGAATCCAATGTATAATAGGAAGTTAGAAGAAGGATGTCGGGACCAAGAGGAAAGAAGCTGTGAGCCTCGATGGCAACGCCATCCAACAAAACTTTCTGGGATGGTGGAAATGTTCCATATTTACTCTGTAGAACACTGTAGCCACCAGCCACATACGGCTCTTGAGTACTTGAAATGTGTTTAATATGATCAGGAACTGAATTTTAAATTGTTTATTTCTAATTAATTAAAATTTTAATACCCACATATGGCTAGTGACTACCACTGTGGGGTGTTATTCAGCACACTTCAAATCGAAAGTAGCTTTGAAAACAGCAGGACAGCAAAAAGATGCCAGCACAGAGAAAATTCTGATAGGATCACTCACAGTTAAAACAAAAACCTTTTAAAATGCTTGTTTATGTCACTTCCCTTTTTTTCATCACTTTAAACATTGGAGATGGATGTGATTGATGTTACTAGTAATAAATATAATTTTATATTCACTTTGAAGTGTTTAGGGGTCAAAGATTATATATACATATATATTTGATACTTTACAACAGAGGACCGAGTATTTATAGCCCCATTCACAGATGAGAAAAATCAATTTCAAGGGAGTCAAAGCCTTGAATCAGTATTTCCTAATATCTGAACTTGTTTTTGTTGGTCCATCCTGTCCTGCCTCAGTAGTTTTACCCCATTTCACAGAGAATATCACTAAAAAGGTCTTAATAGCAAAGATGGTATCAGCTCTTTAACTTAACTTTACAGCATGCCAGGTCATTATTAGAGTTTAGATCAGTACTTATGTACACACACACACATATAGGGTGTAAATATGTATATATGTTAATATACAGTGTATGTATATACAGAGTGTATGTGTGTGAATAAATAGGTAAATGGGAGAGAAGAGTCAAAAATCCCCCTAAGGTAGAATTTCCAAATTTATGTACACACCCTCAAGGAGGCAAAGCTTAACTTTCTTCTTCCCCTTTCAGAATGGGTTGCACTTAGTGATTTGCTTCTAAAGAGTACTGTATGGAAGGGGCGCCTGGGTGGCTCGTCATTAAGCGTCTGCCTTCGGCCCAGGTCATGATCCCAGGGTCCTGGGATCGAGCCCCGCATCCGGCTCCCTGCTCAGAGGGAAGCCTGCTTCTCCCTCTCCCAGTCCTCCTGCTTGTGTTCCCTCTCTCACTGTGTCT
Organism: Neomonachus schauinslandi; assembly: GCF_002201575.2. Taxonomy (NCBI): domain Eukaryota; kingdom Metazoa; phylum Chordata; class Mammalia; order Carnivora; family Phocidae; genus Neomonachus; species Neomonachus schauinslandi. The sequence goes on along the minus strand of NC_058405.1, from coordinate 95,331,884 downwards.
CTCTCTGTCAAATAAATAAAATCTTTAAAAAAAGGAAAAAAAGTACTGTATGGAAAAGGGAAGAAAGAATAACTTTACAATGGAGAAACTTAATACCATCTCAGCCAGGTGATCAAGGTTAACATCAACAGTAACAAGTCATGTTGATGGTATGCACCCTTGATATCATTTTATGAGAATGGCATTCTCTCTATATGGTCTTGTCCCAAAAACCCTAAACCTCAGTCTACCCATGAAAAAAACATCAGACAAACCCAGATGAGGAACATTCTAACCCATACTGCTCAGAATTGTCAAGGTCATCAAAAACAAGTCTGAAAATTTCTCGTAGATCGTAAGAGATTAAGGTGTCATGATATCTAAATGTTTCTTCCTTGTAATAAATGGACCATAATAATGTGAGTTGTGAACAATAGGGGGAACTGGGTAAGCCATCTACATGAACTCTCTCTACTGTCTTTGCAACTTATTTGAAAATCTGCAACTATTACAAAATTTTAAAAAATAGAACTTAGATGATGCCATACCTGTGTTGGATGAAACATTATGTAAAAGAGAATAAACATTTTGATGGACATTAGAATCTTGTTCTAGGTATTAAGATCTTAGTAGTAACAAAAAATAGAAACTAAGTACTGAGTATATTTCAGAAAATGTGCCAAAAGCTTTTAATGTTATACTACCTATTTTCACAAAAATATTGGGCAGCAGAGCTATTATCTTGTTTAACTGATTGGGAAAATAAATATTATGGAATTTATATAACTTGCCAAAAATCATACAATCACTAATTCAAAGAAAGGGGGTTGGAATCTGGCATGAAGGCTCTTTTTCATTGTGCTCTGAAGCTTCAACTATGAGAATAAATTATATTTGAGGTTAAAGTATTTCACGTCTGGCCATTACCCTAGAATATATTAGTGCTATTCAAATTTCTCTGTCAATATGTTGCAGCTATTAAGGTAAATCATGTTCTTCCTACCTCACTTAGGCACGGATATGGTTCTTCACCCACTGATAATATGCAAGCAGAGGTTCAGCACTGGTCACTTCAAAGGAAAAGCGCAAACACATGCACACACACACACACACACCTCTTATGGATCTGGCAGATTATAGGTGCTCAATGACCTTATAATACTACCATTATTAATATCATCATCAAAAACAACCAGCAAATTAGTTCACTAAGACAATTATACCTTTAATGTTCCTGTTTTAGGAAGTAGACAAACGACAAATATCAACAGGCTTCATACCAGAAACTAAACAGAAAAAAAAATCCAACTAGGGGTGCCTGGGTAGCTCAGTCATTAAGCGCATCTGCCTTTGGCTCAGGTCATGATCCCAGGGTTCTGGGATCGAGCCCCGCATCGGGCTCCCCGCTCGGCCGAGAGCCTGCTTCTCCCTCTCCCACTCCCCGTGCTTGTGTTCCTTCTCTCGTGTTCTCTCTGTCATAAAAAATCTTAAAAAAAAAAAAAAAACCAACTATACTTTTGTACATTTATCTTTTCAGTTCCATCCATGAAGAGAAATTCTGGAGTCCCTTTCAATTTTTTTTTTTTTTTTAATAACAAATGAGCAATATAAGGGGTCATTTTACCTTAGTCATTGCCCCAACTTATCAGCATTTCTCATAACTTACATTTACTCAGCAATTTGCAAATTTATTTAGAAGTAACATGGTAATACTCCCATGGAGTACAATAGGAAGATGTTGAAAGGATCTTGGGTAGATTTTAAAAAAGATTTAAATGATCTTTGGAATCTTTTATTGTCTGCTATGTGGTAAGATTAACTAGTGTCACAGCTAGTCTGACAAAGACACTTAAAAAAAGGTTGGCTTAAAAGTTATTTACAGGGGCCTGGGTGGCTCAGCCAGTTAAGCGCCTGACTTCAGCTCAGGGCATGATTGTGGGGTTCTGGGATCGAGCCCAGTGTGGGCATCTGCTTCTCCTTCTGCCCCTCCCCTTGCTCGTGCTTGTTCTTTTCTCTCTCTAATAAATAAAATCTTAAAAAAAACAAAGTTATTTACAGAAATTTGAAGATGCACAAAGTATAGGAATAAATAGCCAGGCAACATATGAGCAAAGTGCTGTACAAAGAGATTTGAGTGATTCATCCAAGACTTCATAGCTACTTAGGGCAATTCTATTCAACCCTGGTCTACTGTGCTGCATACTTCAGAGTTTTGGACCTCAGGTTCAGGCAGAGAGGGAAGCTAGAAGGAAACAGAAGAAACCAGTATGATCCACATTAAATACTGAGCCCTTCAATAACAAGATGTAGACTAATTTCTCAACATGGTGTAGTTTTTTTTCTCATTTAAAATAAAACAGAATGTCAGTATCTAATGGGAGACTGAGCCCCAGTAATGCTCAGAAAGGAACAGAAAGATGGTTTGCTATATTACTATGCAGATAGGCATTCACTGCATTAAAATTGTTATAATTGTGTAACATATGTGAACAACCAGAAATAACAGATGATAAAATAAACTTAAATACTATCTTGTACAATCAGCAGAGCCTTAGAAGTAGTTTCTGTTTCCGTATTTTTTTTTTATAAACCTTAATGTTGTATCAGCATTGTATCTTACTGATTTTCAAGTGACTGCCAGGTATCAGTCTTTTATTTTATTTATTTTTTTAAAGATTTTATTTACTTGAGAGAGAGAGTGAGAGTGAGAGAGAGAGAGAGAGAGAGCATGAGTGAGAGAGGGGGCAGAGGGAGAGGGAGAAGCAGACTCCTGACTGAGCAGGGAGCCTGATGTTGGGTTTGATCCCAGGACCCTGGGATCATGACCTGAGCTGAAGGCAGGTGCTTAACTGACTGAGCCATCCAGGCGCCCCATGCCAGGTATCAGTCTTTTAAATGTGCAATGTATGTAAAGTATAATAATTTCTTGAAAAAAAAATGATATAAAAAGTTCTAATTCTAATAAATGCATTTCCATCAAATAATAGAATTTAATTTCTTACAGCAAAAGTCCATTTCCAGCATTCAGCAGAATTAATCAAACACCTAATAAAAGCTGGAGTGAATTATACTATGCAGGTAAGTCACTTTACTTTTTCATAAGGCTGTTTTCCCACCTTGGTTTTTCAGTTGTGAGATATAGAACACAGCTTCTGTACTACTCCATCCCCCTTGCTATTATTTTTTAACTGTGATTTTTAGGTACCAAAGATTGAGAGTTTTTTTCCTAATTATGCTGAGAAGCTCATGCTTTATGTGAATTGCAAAAACTTTCAAGAATGTCTTTTTCTTCTCAGACTTTTATTTCTATCACTAATAATGAATTGTTTTTAAGAGTCATGTTCCATTTCCCTCTAGTACCTTCGTTTTTCCCTCACTTTCTATCACCTTTATCATAAAAGGTAGGGAAAAAAGTGGTTTGAAGCGATATTGAGAAAAAAGGAGAGAAGAAAACATTTACATCTGTGCATTCAACCACATGTAGTGAATAGTACCAAAGATTTACTTTACGGTCATTATGGTAGGTGGGTAAGACAGACTTTACACCTTTGAGGACTTGCAGTCTGAGGAAGGAGTCACAGAAGGGAGGGAAAAAAAAAAAGCAATTTTAATTTCTCAGCATTTGAAAGAACCAAAAGTAGTTCAACATATCTATAAGCACAGGTACCAGGGTCAGAATGATGAATGAAGATGTAGAAATAAACAGATAATAGATCATGCCACAAACAATGTGAAGGAGTAGGGGGCTTTATTTAGATCATTGAGGCAGGTGTTCACTTTGGCAGCACATATACTAAAACTGAAACGAAACAGAGAAGATTAGCACAGCCCCCACGCAAGGATGACACACATATTTGTGAAGTGTTCCGTATTTTTTGTATGGAAATATGTTCCATATTTTTGTATCAATTACAGTGCTGTACATTTGAAAATAATGTAACACTGTATGTTAACTGGAATTAAAATAAAAAGTTTGAAAAAGAATTTAAAAAAAGAAAAAATAAAAGTGATGTCATCTTAATAGTAAAAAAATTAAAATTTAAAAAATTAAAGAAATAAAAACTTTATACCCAGGAATTGACAAATATCTGTCTTTGTAATTTTAGAAACAAACACTTATGTCATTTATATTAGAGGGGACACTGTCAAATTAAAACTTATACCAGACAAGGTTAAACAGACAAGGCAGGCTTTATTTAAGTCTATTGCAAGAGGGGAGAGAAACTAAACTCTGTTGAAACACAGGGCTGGGGAGTTTACAGTAACTGGAGCAGAGGGAATCAGGCCATCTGCCTTGGGTAGTTCACCTTACCAAATGGAAAAGTAAACTTCCTGTTTACGACAGGAGGTAGTTTTACAATGTGGAGCAAGTGTTCTACCCTCCCACAGGGAGGGCTGCTCTCCCCTTCAGTATTTACATTTCAGAGAGATGGTTTTTAGGTCCTTGACAAAGACATTTCCTAAATTGTAGAACTGGCAAGACTGGAAGAAGATTTACATACAAAGGGGCAGAGAATTTACAATCGCAAGTTTTCTAAAATAGCTCTAAGAAAAGAAAGGTCAAGGCCTTAGAGTCAGGAAGAAATGGGTCTTAAATTTAGTCAAATTAAGGGGAATGTTAATGCTGTCCTGGTCAACAGGAACACAGAAAGCTCTACTTTTTCCAACCTAGTTCTAATTTAAATACATAAAAAGCTGTAGTTTGTCTCAATTATTATTACAGGATTGTAATTAAAAAAGAGAGAAAAGTTTAGCACAAAAAACCAAGAGTTAAATTAGGTTAGATTTTGGTCAGATATTACTTTCCAAAGTTCCCTTGCCACTGGGGCTAAAGGAATGAATTTTGAGGGACAGTATCTGTTTTGGTAACTTTCAATCTCTTTCCCCCTCAATATGTTAGGTCTACCCAGATGAAGGCCATAATGTATCTGAGAAGAGCAAGTATCATCTCTACAACACAATCTTCAGATTCTTCAGTGATTGTTTAAAGGAAGAAATCCCTGTGTTACCACAGGAACCAGAAGAAGATGAATAATGGACCCTATTTATATAGAACTGAAGGGGATCTTGAGGCTCAATGAAACCTAACCAAGAGACTGTAATATTGTACATGCTCCAGAATTTCAAGGGCAGCTTAAGGAGATGACACTGGAACAGCACACTCAGAGACAATGAACTAGAATTTGAATACAGATGTCCTAGTCTACTGTGTTGCCAAGGGTGCAGAACCGGTTTCTTTGTGTAAGGAAGGTCAAAGGGTTGGTTTTCTGGGAGAAATTAGTTTTGCATTAAAGTAGGAGTAGTGCATGTTTTCTTCTGTTATCGCCCAATTTGTTCTGTAACTAGTTGCTCTCATTTTAATTTCAGTGGCCACCATCATCTTTGCATATGATGCATACTTATCAGTACCACATCCCTGATCTTTGATGGCTGAGCTGCAACCTAACACCTTACTGTATCTTTACAATAAGTGCAATTCCTTGTCTATTATTATGCTTAAGAAAATACTCAGTTAATAAAAAACAGTATTTTATGTAATTTCTGTTTATAAAAAGACATTATTAAATGGGTCAAAGGTCATGTAGAAATACGGATTTCAGCACCTTCCAAAGTTCAGCCAGTTATCAGTAGATACAGTATCTTTAAATCAACACACGAGTGTGTCTCAGAATATATAGACACACGTGTGCATATACAGTTAATAAATCTATCTTTACATGTTATTCATGCTACAAAGGATAAACTTCTGATGAATTAGAAGAGATGCTCTTTTACAGGCTATAATGGATGCTTTGTTTAATGAGCCAAAAATGATGAAACATTTTTTCCAATTCAGATTCTAGCTATTGCTTTCCTATAAATGTTTGGGTTGTGTTTGGTATTGTTTTTAGTGGTTAATAGTTTTCTAGTTGCAATTTAATTTTTTGAATATGATACCTTGTCACATGTAAATTAGATACTTAAATATTAAATTATAGTTTCTGATAAAGAAATTTTGTTAACAATGCAATGCCACTGAGTGCTATTTTGCTCTTCTGGTGGAGAAGGCTTTTTTTAAAACACTTGGTCATTTTACTTCTCTCTCTCAATGCAGAATCAATTCTCATTTTCATTGTAAAAGCAAAGAACTGGATTATTTCATTTGCCAGTTCCTATTTAGTATTCTGTGCCTGCTCACTTCATCTGTTACTGTTTAATTTAAATCCTTCTGGTGAGAATTAGAAATGAAATATTTTTTATTCATTGGCCAAAAAAGTTCACCAACAGCAGTGTTTGCTATTTATTTGAGTTGAAGGCACAAATGCATTAATTCTTGTGCTGTATTGACTTGCAGTAGTAAGTAAATGAGAGTGTAAAATAAACTTGACGGTATGAAGTCAAATTTAAGTCATGAGAATATTAAATTTGGTGACTAAAATCACTTTGGTGACTTAAGGGATCTATCGGAAAATGTCTGAAAGTCTGTAATTGAGCTTAGAAGTTTAGATAAACCTAGGCAGTGTACTGTTTTTGTGGTTTCTCTCAAATTCCTCAGGACAGGCTGGATTCTCATGACATCAAGACACCAGGAGGAAACTCAAAAATGTCACAGAACTTCTCAGTAACTCTCCCACTTTCTTGAAGGATCAACCCCCAAATCTGGGTATTTGGAAGCATATAAATTGTTTTTTGGATATTCGACTCTTCTTCTGGATGCTTTGGAATTGTGTCTTCACTGCTCTGCTGGATTCAGTTTAAAATGGGAAAGGCTCACTTTTCTGAGAGACCCATTTCAGGTCTTTTTCAAGAATAGTAAACACATTTTTTAAAAAATAAGTTTAATGTTTAAAAGGAAAGTTTTGCCTATTTTATTAAGATGGAAATTTCTTTTTAGGCTGATTTGAAGTCCAACTGAAGCTTTTAAATCACTATTTTAAATTTCAACCACTAGAGTTTTTTATGATGCAAATAATTATGGTGTCTGAAAGATGTGGTTTTATTGAATGTCTATTTGAGCAACATTTTAAAAGCATTTACCTTTTACTGTTCATCATTTCTCTTGTTTTATTACTATTATCAATGTTTATCTATCTTTCAATTAATTTAATACAGTTTCTAATGTGAAAGACATTTGTCTGGAACCCACTTTCACCTTAAAGGCTAAATGGATCTCAAATGAAGACATACTGTTTAATAGGAAGGTGGAAATTTTTCATCTCCATGATTCTTTGAGTTTTAATCATTGGGCCACTTTAGAAAAGGGAATGCTCACCTACACAGACACCAACTATTAAAGGAATCACGTAACTGAACTTTGTCCTTTATACATTTGCCTTTGGTTATATCCAACTATTTCATGTGAATTTGTGCATTGAGGGTTTCCTAGAACTCCAGCAGCAAGCTTTTCAAGTGTGATTTGCCCTTTAAAGTTAAAAAACTCAAGATAAAATAAAAAATTCAATAAAAACAGGTAAGCAGTATCAAATCATCCATAAACACATAACTTTTTGAAACTATTTTAAAAGAGAAAAGTGTTGTTTCCTTTTTTTTTCTTTTTTTAATGTCCACTGCCTCCACTGAGATCTCTAATTCAACAGCTAGAGACTAAAGAGACCATGGGATCTGTTTGAATTTCCTGGAAACTAAAGGAAGATGCTCTTCAAAACCTAGGTCTCAAAAACAAAAACATGGTTCTCGGTTCACCCTGACAGTGTGTCTTTTCTGACTGGATGTTTAATATAGAAATTACTTTTGAGGGTCCTTCACATTCCAGTTGTAGATCTACTAGAATGAGGTGACCAGAACATTGGTCTCTACCATACAGGGAATTATTTGTCCTCAAGTGGTAGGCTTTGAAACAGAAGAATCTGGAACTGAATTGCTCTCAAGTTTCAAAGTCATTGAGGGCACATGGTTTGTATAAAGAATCATGTATGAAATACCTCGTGTCCCTCCTCAAATGCTCTCCCCATCTTCACATCATACAGCAATAAGCAGTGCATAAATAAAACCTGACCCCTCAGCTGCACTCTCACTTTCTGTTCTGGGGATTCTCTGAAGTAACGTTAGCTCTCTACTGGAACCAACACTCATCACTTATGCATTACGAATCTACATGAGGATGTTAATACGTATCCACACTGAAACCCAGTTAATGGAAGACAGGAGCAGTTGAGTATATGTTCCCCATTTTCTTTCTCTCTCTCCCTCTCTCTCTTTCTTTCTTTTTAAAGATTTTATTTATTTATATGACAGAGAGAGAGAGCACAAGCAGGGGGAGCGGCAGGCAGAGGGAGAGGGAGAAGCAGGCTTCCCGCTGAGCAAGGAGCCTGATGTGGGACTTGATCCCAGGACCCTGGGATCATTACCTGAGTGGAAGGTAGACACTTAACCAACTAAGCCACCCAGGCGTTCCCCTCCCCCCCATTTTCTTTCCTTAGAATGCCCCATGAGACTCAGCTGCCCACAGCTGACTGTGGGCAGAAACACTGTTCTGTTTCCCCCTTCCCCATTCCACTTGGCTCAGTTCCTCACTTGTATCTCCTAGAATCATTTCTCAAAATAAAATAAATATGCATCAGGCCCTATTTTCTGGGGAAAGCTTTTTGCCCACAGGAGTTTACCACAAGGATGAACAAACAAAATGAGAATAAAGTGCTTCCTTTTCAGTTTAGAATAAGCTGCTTTTACCTAAAATTTCCTGGATGCTTACTAAGCACCAAGCAGGTACCAAGTGTTCTACTTTTATTATCAAATTAAACTTCTCAACATGCCCTGATTCCCATTTTACAGATAAGAAAATGCAGTCTGATGGGGCGCCTGGGTGGCTCAGTCGTTAAGCGTCTGCCTTCGGCTCAGGTCATGATCCCAGGGTCCCGGGATCGAGCCCTGCATCAGGCTCCCTGCTCCACGGGAAGCCTGCTTTTCTCTCTCCCACTCCCCCTGCCTGTGTTCCCTCTCTCGCTGTCTCTCTCTCTGTCAAATAAATAAAACCTTTAAAAAAAAAAAAAAAAAGAAAAAAGAAAATGCAGTCTGAGAGGAGTATGTAAGGCACCCACATTTTATATAACTAATGAATGAATAGCCTAAACCTCGCTCTAGCCATCTGAGAAGCCCCTGTTCTCAGCCATTCTGCTTTATAAAGGTAGGAAAGGTTTCATCTGACAAAGGATTCTGAATATTTAAATATACAGTTCCAGATATTTTTGAGAATGATTTTATAGCAGTAACACTGAAAGGGAAATGATAGGCTAGTGTATCTATACCCATATTTGAAGCTACATGGATTCCCTGATTTCAAGAGGACTTATGTAATATTTAATATATACTTTGTTTTTGATCAGAGATACACGAGAATTATTCCCATCCATGGAAACCCTTGCCAAGAAGACAATGTCTATATGCCTAGGATATCATTGGTAAAATCCCTTGCTCTGACATTATGCTAAGAACATTCCAAAATCATTCCAAGGGGCATTCAAAAACATTATGTTGATCAAAGCACCCAGGCTTGTAAACATGAAAACTCCACCTAGTCTTCAAACATTAAAATCCAGAAAGCATGTTACAACATTTAGAGCCATAACTGGCATCCACAATCCTATTTGCAATCTGACTTAGGAAAATTGCATTACTTCCCACTTTTCTATTACTATAGGAAATAGATTTTGTTTACCACTGATCAAATCTGCTAACAGTCACTTCATTTGGCAAAATTCCAGCAATTTTGGAAAAGAGTCTGTAAATTAAAAAATCCCCTTTCTCATCAAAGACAAGGCAGATTAAAAAAAAGTCATATCGAAGTACAATTTTGATTATTTATCTTTCAGATTTACAATTAAGTTTAAGATAGTCTGATACAAGTATCACAGGGTTTTGATACAGCAGCTTGAGAAGGAAAGTCTCTAGGCTGATTATCACAATCTGTCTTCTATCAGACATTGTACCATTTTAACTAAGTAATCTTTGGCATGAGTGAAGCTTAACAATACAGAAGTGCAAAATCATCAATAGAAGAGGAACTCACATATGTTCAACATCTAGGCTTTTTGTCATATAATCTCACCGAATGCCCAAACCAACCATATGAGACAGACACTTATTTGATGAAATCAAGATTCGGAGAGGTTAAATGATTTTCTACAGGGTCACACAGTTTGTAAACGACAGAACCAGGATTTGAACACAGACCATGACCTCAAAGCCCTCATATGTGATAATCCTATCTATGAATTTTTTAGCTGGTAAATTCTTAAGCTTCATCATGCATACCTTTAGGTTGGATTAAACTTCCAAGTCCCTCACTATTCAGTGTTGCTGCTTAGTATGTATCTGATTTCAAGTAACTCAACGCAAACTTAAAAGTGGCTGAAATATGTGTTACCCGATTATGTAGGCAGTTTGGGCATCACCTGAGAGTCTGTTAGAAATACAGACTCTTAGGCACCACCCAGGCCCTCCTGAATCGGAAACTTAATTGTAACAAATCCTCAAGTGATTTGTATGCATGGTAAAGTTTAAGAAGCACTGGCCTGAAGGACAAGAACCTTTATTTACTCATATCCCAAGAGAGCTAAAGTTGGGTGCTTCTAGGGGCAGTTTAACAGATCATTTGGCCCCTTCATTAGGTTCAGGATAACTGCAACTGCCCCAGACAGTATGTCCTTTCACAGCAATATCCCAGGATAGATAGGCAAGCAGTGACTATGTTTTTATCAGGAAAGGTAACTTTCTCCAGAAGTCTTAAGCAGAATTCCTTTCAAATTCTTTCATCCAGGCTCTGGTTGTACGTATGGCAGGCTAGGAAGTTACCTATCTGAAATTGCAATCTCCTTAGTGAAGGTGCAACAAATAAGAATGTAAGAACAAAGAGAATGGCTGTACGACAGGTGCCCAGTGTATGGCTCTGAAGAGATAGTAAATCCTACCAAATGCAGTAAGAGCCTAAATGCTGACATTTTCAGTAGAGATAGCTCAAGGCATTGAGCAGTGAGGATTGGGGAGGTGGGGGGAGGGTGTTTACACAGATCCTTTGTTTGAAGGTGTCTCACTTTTCCTCCCAGAAGACCCCCAAAATCTGTTCCACCCTCTGTTCCTAAGAGTTGGTACACTTTTTCCTAGATGACATTTTCTCTTTTCACCTTTGCTCTTCATTATTGACACAGTTTTTAGTGTAGGCAGGCAGTTTTGAAATTTGATTGCTGTGCTAGCAGTCCCATTTTGCAGGCTTTATTTGCTCTAACACGATTTATGATACCTTGATTATCTCTGTATGGCCTGAATTTCTAGTCACACCATTAATTCTCCTGATTGATGGATTACATAAGGCATATTCCAATGGGAAAAGCAAAGGAAACACAGGTAACACAGCCTCCCCATTCATAAGCACTTTTAATGGGATTAATTGTCATTAGATTCCAACTGTCTATCCCTTTAGGACACCATGTGTGACTTTTAATGATCTGTATGATGTAACTGGATTTTGAGCCTCTGGGGAGAACAAGTTGTAATTCTCTTGCCCAGGATAAATGGTAAATTTCAACATTAAGGTTGACTTCAAATCATGTAATAACTAAAAGATACTTTGTGCCTACTATGCACCAGGTACTGTGCTGTTTGCTACAACATTAGGATCCTTTTTTAAAAAACAGAACAAAATAAAACAATTAACGTGTCAAATGTATAAATGGGTATTTTAGTTCAAATGATATACCTAAAAGAGTCATCATTCACTAAAAAGTATCAGCATATTCAATCACGTTTTGATTTTCACTGCATCATTTGTAATGTTCCCTTATGGTCTATGCTATTCCCTTGGACCTGCTCCCTTTGAATAATCATCGCATAATGAATTTACTGGTTTTTTCCCAAGTCAAAGGAAAAGGACTCCGCAGCCCATCTTCACACTGGATAGCAGTGAGTCTGTATGCAGCTACCTGTCCCACTATCAATTTAGGGAATTTTGTAGTAAAGTCCTGCCATTTCTTGACAACTGTTTCTCAATCCAGGTAACCCCTGCAAGAGGGACATTGATTTAAAAAAAAAAAAAAAAAATGGGAATCAAGAAATATTATGACCACTGCACTCCCCTTACTGATTAACTGCCCTAAATCCCTTTAAAAATCCCTGGGCCAGACAGAAAGCTTGGAGTTGGCCTTTGGATAAGAGTCCACCATCTCCTTGCCGGCTTCCTGAGTAAACCTCATATTCCTTTCCAATCAAAACTCATCTCTTGAGTAAAGGATTTTCTAGAGACAGGAAGCTGAACTTGAACACCAGGATAAGCTCATTAACAGATTTGTTTATTTCACCTTTAAAGTGGTTGCAGGAATTAAGTACAATCACTATCCCAATTTTTATATACGTAAACGGTAAGCTTAATAAAGGTGAGTTACTGAAAGCCAGTGGATTAGTCACAGTAAGACACACACTCATTGGTGCAATTAAAGAAAAAAATGTTAAAGAAATAAAGCTTTCTCACTCACATGATGTTTTATATACGGCAGGTGTCATATATATGGTTTTACTCTCACCTGTTATCTGAAACACATGTCTCCAGGCTGTAACCTCAAGGTTGAAGGAGACACCCAACAGAAGCTTTCAATTGCCATCTCTCTGAAGTAATACCCATCACACCTGCCTGCAGTCCGTTTTTCTGGACAGCTCTCAGTGTCCAACCTAATAGCAAAGAGATTGGAACATTCAGGGAAATAAATGTAGCATTCAGGGAGTGCTAACTATCGCTAGCTCAGTCCACAATTCTGAACATGATACATTTCAAGGGCTCATTTTATTTTCCCCATTACACAGAGCACAATGGACCCCACCCCAAGGGACATAATCCCAATGCTTTCCAGCACAGAGCGCAGGATTTCTGGGAGGATAGGGCTCAAGATGATAGTGTAGACAGAGACTGCACTCACCTCCTCCCACAGACAAAACAAATTCACACCAACATATGCAGTAATTTCCTCAAAAAAAGACTTGAGGGGTGCCTGGATGGCTCAGTCAGTTAAGCCACAGACTCTAGGTTTTGGCTCAGGTTATGATCTGAGGGTCCTGAGATGGAGGCCCAAGTGGGCTTCCCGGTTCAGCGTGGAGGCTACTTAAGATTCTCTCCCCCACCTCCCGCATGCCCAGGGGCATGCGCACACGCACAATCACGCCGGTGCGAGTCCACGCACTTCCTTAAAAAAAAAAAAAAAACATGAAAAATAGAAGAAAAGAAAAAGACTTGGAAACTGGATGAACTGAGTCTTCACAACAAACGATAAAAGGGCAGCATCCGAAGGGGTAAAAGACGTAGGGTCTCATCAAAAAGCAAAATACAAAAAACAAACAAAAAACGAAAAACATTCCAGGCGTAGCAATCTACCATCAGAAGGGATCTCCAGAATACAGCCCTTTTCCCTGAAAAGCAAGGGCTCTGCACTCCACATCAGGCACTCCAATCCCTACATCCTGCACAGAGCGGAGCACCCATACTCCTGGCTCTGAAGACAAACGGGAATTACAGAGAGGAAAATCATAGAATTTAGGGAAATAAGAACCTCCTCTTAAAGGGCCCATGCAACTACTCACCAGCACCAGGATGCAGCGTAAAATCCCCTCTGAAAAGCACCTAGAGGATATGTGAAGGAGACACACTTACTAATCCTAAAGTGTCTGTGGCAGAGGCGGGAACTTGCTGAGAACTCTCTCCAGCCACAGAGACACTGGTGGACGCCGGTTTTGCGATCTCACTCTAACTTGCTAACGCCACACTGTCGGGCACCATTTTGAAATTCTCTGAACCTGTTAAGCCCCAGAGCGCATGCGCTGCTGAAGGTCCATCCATCTCGGAGCTGCCGGGCCCTAATCAGAGTGAGTCAAAGTCTGTTATAAATTGTAAAATGATACCCACAGTAAGGTCTGAAGACTTAAAATTTAAAATGATCAGTTTTTTGTTCTCCACACAACAGTGGACAAGGATGGGATAACCAAAATAAATAGTCCCATTTGGAAAGGGAAATAATAGGTAAGTCCGCTTGGAGAGTAAGTAGCGCAGCTTCCCTGGCCTCTTGCCTACGACAGTTGGGAGCCCAAATGCCTTCTTAAGTCTTCTGTAGTCACGTGCTGATTAATACAGGCTTACATATTTTTAGTATTAAAAATAATATATTACTTATATTTACTTTCAAACAGGTCTGAAGTCAGTAACTAAACCTACGTTCTTTTTAAAGCACAGTTTAAGAATGTACACAAATCTTTGGAGGAAAAGGCTATGAGAACTTCTTTCCCTATCACTCAAAATATTAGTAGCTAACTTAAGACCATCTGTAGCAATAGAAGACTACATCCTTGATCTGAGCTTCATCTTAATCTATTGAAAAGATTTTAATCCTGTCATTTTCTATTTGTGATCAGTAAACTGACTTTCGAACGCTGAAAAGACCGGGATATCTCAACTCTTTCTATGACCTGCTTAAATTTATTTTTTAATGATCTATATAATTCATAAAACCATATAAATGATGTTTTAAAGTGTGCAGTCCTGGGCGCCTGGCTGGCTCAGGGTATATGACTGTAGGGTATATGACTCTTGATCTTGGGGGCGTGAGTTTGAGCCCCAACTAGGCGTAGAGATTACTTAAATAAACTTAAAAAAATTACTGTGTACAATACAGTGGTTTTTAGTATATTTACAAAGTCATGCAAATATTGTCATTGTTTTCAGAATATTTCTATCATCCCAGAAAGAAACCTTATAACCTTCTGCTGTCACCTCCATGTCCACTTTTCCCTAGCTCCTGACAATCACTAGTCTGTTTTCTTTTTGTATGGTTTTGCCAATTCTGGAAATTTAATGTAAATGGAATCATACAATAGGTGGACTTTAGTGATTGGCTTCTTTCAGTTAGCATAATATTTTCAAAGTCGATCTGTGTTGTAGCATGTGGTACTTAATTCTTTTTTTGTGGCTGAGAGATTCCCCATTATATATCCCAATGTATATATCACATTTTTTTAATCCACTCGGCAGTTGGTAGACATTTGGTATTTTGTCGCTTTGGGGCTATTATGAATAATGTTACTATAAATATTCAGGTTTTTGTGTGGACATGTTTTCAACTGTCTTGGCTATGTACCTAGAAGGGGAGTTACTTGGTCAAATGGGAACTGGTTTAGCTTGTGAGGAACTGCCAAACAGTTTTCCAGAGTGACTGTACTGTTTTACATTACTGCCAGCAATTTGAAAGTCTCCAGCCATCCTAGTGAGTGTGAAGTATCCTGTGATTTTGACTGGCATTTACCTAATGCCTAATGATACTGAGAATCTTTTCATTTACTTATTGGCCATTTGTCTACCTTCTTTAGAGAAATGTCCAGCCAGAATGGTTGCCACTTTCTAAGTTTTTTTTTTTTTTTTTTTTTAAGATTTTATTTATTTATTTGAGAGAGAGAGCAAGTGAAAGAGAGAGAGCACAAGCCCGGGTGGAGGGGCAGTGGGAGAGGGAGAAGCAGACTCTCCCTCTGAGCAGGGAGTTAGTCTCCAGGCTGGATCCCAGGATCCTGGGAACATCACCTGAGCCAAAAGCAGAGGCTTAACTGACTAAGCCACCCAGATGCCCCTGGATTATTTTTAAGAGTCTTCTAATATTCGGATATTGATCTCTTATCAGATATGTGATTTGCAAGTAATTTTTCCCCTTATGTGGGTCTTTTTGTCTAAGATATTGTTTCTTTGTGTTCTTACAAACTTTTTTATGAACTTTGCTTGGTCCATTTGTTAAGTATCCCAAAGTTTGAAATTCTACATCTCTTCCTTCTTAGTTAATTTAAAATTTCCTATAAAGAAAATTTATTGCCATCAAACCTTTTCCTATAGTACACGTAGGAAAGGCAGGATAAATACCTCAGTTTTCCCCTTTATTTAAAACTTTTCAAAATGATTAATTGATTTCCTATCATTCTCCACAAATTTACTGAGGAATTCTTTTAGTTTTAAAATTATTAGAAACTTACAAATTTGAACATATAGTATGGGTTTTAACTGTTTGAAGTTATTATCCAAACTGATGCTTACAGCATGCCTTTTTTATACTGTTCGAGCTGATTAAGTTCATTCCTGAGTCCTTTTGTTATAATCCAGGTAGCCTGTGACAGCTTCTTTTCTTTGTGGTATGACAAAATGTTAAGAGTTTTCTTGTATTTCTTTCCCTGGACTTGGAGCTTTCTTCTTTACAGTGTGTAATTGTATTTACACATTATAATTTGAGCAATAGAAGTGCACAGTGCTATTGGATTGATCATTGTTTCTAAGCTTTTTCAGTGGACAGAGCAAGAAAATAAATTAAAAAAAATAAAATGTTATGCTTTCAGTACCCATTTAATAAAACTAAATAATTACTCATTTATTTTAACCTATAATTCAACATTGCAATTTCAGGGAAAACATGTCAAACTTGCCACTAATAATAAAATTAGTAAATCATACTACTTAGTTTATTTACTTTTTTTTTTTCCAATCCTTGGAGTATAGAGATAAATTAATGTATTTAAAAATCATTTGGAAAAAAAGTCCATTCAGTATACTTATACTTTATACTCAACATAAAGTTAGAATTATTGGTTTTATTTTTCTTTATGTATTTAAGCACTGCTTATTACACTCAACTTTGTTGTATATAATCTAACATTTGGATGATTAAAAATTAAATATATATAAAAAGAAATAAAAATTAGATCCTATTCTTCACTCTATTTATTCTCTTCTCATACATACCACTTACAAATAATGGATTATGTATTCATCTTAAATAGTATGATTTGAAAAAATATGCATAGATGATACTAATCTCTAGTTTCTTAAACAGTAACATATTAAAACACATTTCTCCACCTAAAATTTTCACTCAAAAATAAATCTTAGCGATCACTCTGTAGGATTATCAGGATGTATTCCTCATGCCTTATTACTGGTGCATATTGTAATAATATAATAATGGTAATACCCGCTATTTGGAGGCATTGTATTAAATTTATAAATTAACTTCAGGAGAAGTAATATCTTTATAAAGCTGATCCTCCCTAAGTAAGAACACAGCATGTTTGGATTTATGTTTCATTCAGAAGTGTTCTGTAGTTTAGCTCATGTGGATTGACACATCTTATTTTAGCCTGTTTTTATCTATTTTCTTTTCTCGTTTGTTTGCTATAGTAAATAGTTTAGTAAATACTTTCTTCTCTTTCTTAGAATTGGTTTTTCTTTGTATCCATGAAGTCTACTGATTTTTCTATGTTGTTTTTTGAACCAACTACTTTACAAAATCACTTAATTTTCAGGATAGGTTTACCGTGATTGTTTTAGGAGGTTATCAATATATAACAACAAGTAGAGGCACTTTTACCTCTTTCTCTCTAATTTTTATGCCTCTAATTGCTTTCACTAGCCCATTCACATTTGCTGAATATATGGGATGTCCTTTTCTTGTTTGTAATTTTAATGGGAGAGTATGGTGTTTCCCCATTAAGAGAGAGGATAATTACTGGGTTCAGATATTTTTTAAGTACATTTAGCCTACACAGGTATTGAATATTGTCCTATATCTTTATGGTATCTATTGAGAGGATCATTTTTTTTCTTGTTAGATATTTTAATATGAATTGTGGATAGATTTCCTAATACTGAGTGCCCTTGAAACAGTGGAGTAATGCTATGTAAGTTTCAAATATAATATCAAATTCTCTTGATATTTAAAAGTGAGATTGGTATATAGTTTTCTTTCCTGGGTGTGATTTTTTTCTCTGGTTTTTGAATCAGTGTTATGCTTGCTTCATAAAGGAATTGTGGACATTTTTGCTTATGTTTCCATGTTCTGGAATGATTTAAGGTACATTGGCAATACGGATATTTAAAAGGTTTTTTTTTTTTTTTTTAGAAATTTCTTAAGAAAACCTCTCAGCCTACTTCATTTTTGTTTTATTTGTGTGAGTGTGTATATGTGTGTGTGTGAGGGGGCTGTTTTTATTTTATTTATAGCCATCTTGGTCTCTAGTCTACCTCTAATTTGATTCAAATTTTTATTACCAATGATTTTCAAAATTACTTCATCTAGGACGTAACATTTATTTGCATATATTTGTTCAAAGTGGTTTATATTTCTGTTATTGTTTTGTTTTTCCTTACATAATTTTGCAAAATGATATGCAATATCATTTCTGCTTTTGTGTTTGTCTTTTTTGTTTGCTTTTTTAAATTAAATTATCTATGAGTTTTCTAGTTTGCCTCCCCCTCCAAGAGGCAGTATTTTGATATTTTTATTTCCTCTACTGTTTTCCTGTTTTCTAACTCATTAATTTATCCTTTTATTTTATTAGATTATTCTCTGTACATTATTTTTGTGGACTTTATTATTATTCTTTGACTTTTGACTTGATTGTTTTACTAATGCATTTTTGTTTGGTTTTAATGCTGAAAATTTTCCTTTACTAAGCACTTTTGCTACTATATCTCATTGCTTCTATGTCATGTTTTATTACTATTAAGTCAGCAAATTTCAAATTTTTAATTGATTCTTTGACCAATGAATTATTTAATAGAATATGTATGGCTTTTTAAAAAAATTATTATAGTGCTAAAAACTTGTTTTAAAATAATGTCTAGTGTTATTACACAGTAATGATAGAACACTATTTAAATTATATTATTTGAATTATGAGATATTCCTTGTAACCTAAGATATGGTCATTTAGTAATTTTTTTTCTAACAAGTACTCACTGTACATTTTGAAAAGAAAGTTTAATTTCAGAACTGGAGTTCACTGTTTTATATATATAAGTATTATTGGCCTATAAAGGGTCTTAATTTATAGCCAGTGATGAACATTTGTCTTTCTTGGTAGACAAGAGGGGTAGGTGGGAGGACACCTTTAAAAATTTAGTCCTGTTTTTGGCAAATAGGGGGAATATAGAGAGCTCTTCCTGTATCTGTTACTTCTCATTTGTCTTCATCTCAAAATAATCCTTACATCAGAGTGGCATATTTTAGGATAGCATATTCTGTTACCCTGTAATTCTTAAATTTTTTTATATTATTACTAATATTTTGCTCACTTCATCTGTCTTGGGTTGAGATGCATTAGAGTCTCCTGTTAGTAGTCTATAGTCTGTATTTGTCTTTTTTTTTTTTTTATCTTCTGTAATATCTGCTTTATAAAAGTTGTTGCTATGTTATTTGGGACCTGGATGTCTAAATGATTTTCTCCCATAATATATCTTAAGTTTAACAATTTTATTAGACTTTATGTCTATGGGTTGGCTTTCCAGATACACAGTGTGTCTGTTTAATTAATAGATAAATAATAGTTAAAAACTACTTTTCATATTTAGGTTAAGCTTTTCCAATTATGAATTGTAGTATAAATTTAATAATTTTCTATTGCTTTAGTTTTCTTCTTCCCGGATTATTATTAAATATAAATTGACTCTTCTTTGCTTATGTTATATTAATCAAATCATTTTTTATATTTTTAATTCATTTTGAAATTTATTCCCTTTACATCTTTTAGTTATCTGAAGCAGTTTTTCATGTTGTTTATTCACCTTTGTGTTTCATCAATTCTTCATTTCTGAAATAATTTATTTTAATTCTTTTAAAACTTCCCTAAATTCTTTCAGTACCTTTTCATATTAATCTTCCTTTTCTCCAATTACCCCATTATGAGTTTATCTAATTGTAATATATGCTATTATTTCAATTTTTATAGTATTTTCTTAATTTCTTGAAATTTATTTTAAAAATATGCAGCTTTAATCTACTTTGTTATTATTTTGCTTATATTTTTCCTGTATCAGCACTAGCTAGTTTTAGAAGATTTCTATGTGAATTCTTGGCAACAAACACAAGTAGTGCTGGTTCTATATATATGTGTGTGTGTGCGTGTGTGTGTGTATACACATATACATACATACATATATCGTAATTTATCCAAGAATAACCACATTAACATTTTACTGCTGATGCAAAATCAGTGGGGTTGGGGCATTAAAAATGCTGGCATTTAGCAAACAAAGCAGTGACACCAAATAGAACTAGTAGGCATTGTATTCTTCATTGTCTTACACTTACAGGAAAGAAAACAACCAAAACCAGTTTCTTTTAAGAGTGTTTTTGATGAAGCAATTTAAAAATATTAGCTTCATTAAACGTCAACCAACAAGGATATGTCCTTTTAATATATGATGTGATAAAATAAGCAATATGCATAAGCACTTTTCCTGCATACTAAAGTATGAGTGTCTTCAGGAAAAGTATTTGTTTTGTTCCGTTGTGTGATTTGAAAGCTGAACTAGTTACTTTTTTGATGAAACACTATTTTTACTTGGAAAAAAAAATGGCTGACAAATAAAATACGCTTATTCAGATTTGGATTTTTGAAAGAAATATTTTTGAAAAATAACAAACTCAGCCTGTAATTTCAAGAGAAAATCTGATTGTATTTGTTACCCATAAAAAAATCTCTACTTTCAAGTGAACATTAAACTTTAGGAAAACTTAGTTATCTGCCACCATAATCTTGACAGCTTCTCAAAATGTAAGAATTTTGGGGTGAGATTATTAAGAATGTGATTTTTCATATCATATGATGAAATGTATAAATGTCTGTAAGAATCGCATAATATTGTGGACGAGTATTTCCAAAATGGCCAATTCATGATGTGACAAAATCATACATCAGTTACAAGTAGACCTCAACAATTTTTCATAATTTGAGGGCTTTGTCCTCAAAGAGAATTTTAGTGGGTCATTTCAAGAGTTAAGAGATCCCCAAATACTGTAGCACCATTTGACTTTACCTCAGAACAGTCAATTCCCCCATTCATTGGAGACTTGAAGCCACTTTCCATTGCCTGCAACTGTTCTTACCTTGCTCCATTAAGCTCTCCAGTGGGACCTCCAAATTCTCTTCTCCTTCCTTCTGCTACCTTCTATACTACTGCATACAACACAGGTCTTTTATTGTTTTTGTTGTTGTTGTTGTTGTTCCACTTACATTTTGGGGACTATGGATGTGCCTCGTCACTTAATTTTGTTGTGGGTGCTGGCCATATGATTGTTTTGCTATCCTGACACATATATTTATTTTTGTGCAAATGTTCAGAGACATTCTAAAACTATGTTACTGACATCCTTTCAAAATTCTCCTGCCCAAAGTAATATGAATTAGAAAAAAATAAGTCTTTTTTTTTTTTTAAAGATTTTATTTATTTGACAGAGAGAGACACAACGGGAGAGGGAACACAAGCAGGGGGAGTGGGAGAGGGAGAAGCAGGCTTCCCGCGGAGCAGGGAGCCCGATGCGGGGCTCGATCCCAGGACCCTGGGATCATGACCTGAGCCGAAGGCAGACGCTTAACGACTGAGCCACCCAGGCGCCCCGAAAAAAATAACTCTTGTAGTGCGACTCTGCTGCTTGATGTCAGTGATGATGTATTGATAGCCCAAACTCCATTTGCTAAAACTAGGGCTAATATTTAACTGATAATTATTACAGTTATAAATAATATCTGTTCATTTGCTCAGGAGAAAGTTCTGACTTTAGTGAGCATGCCTTACTTGTAATTAAATGTTTTAAATATTATCCTGTAAAAGTATTATTCCTGTAAAAATACATTTTTATGTATTTATATATATTTATATTTATGTACTTATATATAAATATATAAAATGTGTATATTTAAAAATATGTATATTACACACACACACACATTTATTTAGGTAAGTTTAACTCCCAGGAAAGCATGAAAAGAGAGGATAAAAGGATTGGAAGTGGCCTGAACTGTTGCTCTCTGCAAATGAATATTTTCCTCCATTATTAATAAAATGAAATTGTTATTAGAATTTTGCCTCCTTAACAAATTTTTATATGCAAGCAGAAATTGTTCAAAAAAGAAATAGCATTATCCAATCAGACATTATGAAAGAACTACTCAGTTTGCAGCATAAATCTTAAGCTGTGAGAGCATATTTCCCCCAGAGCTCAAAAGAAAGCTTAAATATGCAAATACAATCTGTGAGATCCTTGAGTAAAGACATCATCTTTATACATCATTGAACCCCTGAGATTTAGTAGGAATTGACATTCAGAAGGTACTCCATAAAGATGTTTTGATTTTCTGAAATGAGAGGCCTACTTGAATTAGTGAAAACTACATTCAAACACATATACTGAAAATATGATTTATAATTTCATGTGCAGTTGAACATTTAGACATGGAGTAAAATTTGTGATTTGCAGCAGGATAGCCTTATCCCACCTCTTAAATATGTCATTGAAAATGCAGTTGAGCTCATTGATTGTATGTGAAAAGAGTGGATTCCTTATTTTCCCAGTTTCCAAATGGAACACTTTAGTCTGAAAAATATGACTTATTATGTGAGCAGTCTTTCTTTTGAGAAAATAGATCAGTGAAACTACAGAATTTACATAAATAGATGAGGTATCAAAAATAATCATTTAAGTCCAAGTTTTTATAAAGCAAAGATTCATCATTATGAATCTAAAATATTGAAAGAAAAAAATGAGTAAATATCACTAGTAACTTTTAACCGAGGCTGTATCTTATTTATGTTTTATATGTATATTCGTATGTCTAAATTTTAAAATATGTACCAAGTGTGAATGAAAGCAAGCAATTTCCAAGAAAAATACCATGCCTGTAGAGAAACCATTTCAGTCAGATGAAGTAAGAAAAAAATTAAGTTTTTGTATGGGAGAGGGTTTTCTTAAAGGAAAGGATAGAGGTTAAAGACAAAGAAGCAGAAATTAGCCATAGTGAGATTGCATATAAGACATCTCAGAGATTGACTAGACAATCTCTTAAAACTGTTTGATTGATTGGTAAAGAAAGAAAGAAAAAGAAAGAAAGAAAGGCAGGCCAAAACTTTGGTTGATTTTATACCTTTGTATACCCTGACCACCTTTCAGTGTATCTCCCCAAAAAGTTACCTGAAAACAGTCTTTTCCATTCACTTTTATTCCTTAACACAGAAACCATTTCAACTACCACAGATTTATTTTTAACAAATTCAGATGTAATGCTTTGAATTATAAACAGTGACTATATTTAATTATGTTTGCCAAATATTTCCAAATAGATATCTTAGGAGATCAGTTCTATGGAAGAGATTAGAGTTTTACTTTAAACAAATATATGTTTCTGGTAATCTTGGTAAGATTTTTCTCTTCTTTTTTTTTTTTTTTTTAAGAATTTATTTATTTATTTGACAGAGAGAGACACAGCCTGAGAGGGAACACAAGCAGGGGGAGTGGGAGAGGGAGAAGCAGGCTTCCCGCGGAGCAAGGAGCCCGATGTGGGACTAGATCCCAGGACCCTGGGATCGTGACCTGAGCCGAAGGCAGACGCTTAACGACTGAGCCACCCAGGCGCCCAAGATTTTTCTCTTAATAAGATTAACTAATTCACCCTGATATTATTTAAACTCTGTATTTTGTATTATAGGGGAGGAAACAAACCTTTTTCCTCTACTCTCTTAGATTCCCGGGGACCCTGCAAATTAGACTCACAAAAGACAGCTTAACAAGAAAAAAAAACAAGCAATTTATTAATACATGTAGTTCACATATATAAAGGAGAAGCTCAGTGATGAATAACTCAAAGAAGCGGTTAGAACTTGGGATTATATAGCATCTTAACAAAGAACAACAAATTTGTAGACAAACGACAAGACAAAATAAAAGGGTTTATATTTCCAAGTGAGGCAAACCATGGGAAGGTAAATATATAGGGAATCTAATGGGAAATAAGTGTTGTTTTAGTACGGTTTGTTATGTAGATTCCTCTTGATATCTTTTCTGGGCTGGTAAGATTCACCAGTGATTAAAGCCTAAACCTACTTTTATGCAAATTGAAGATGGAGTAGGGTGGGCAGAGAGCTTTTTTTGCTTCTCAGTTGTCTTCAGCTCAAAATAATTTTTATGCCAAAATCACATATTTGGGGTGACCTATTCTGACCTCCTACAGTTTAAGTGCTTTTGAAAAGAAATCAAGGCCAAAACTGCATCTTTTGCCTATTAATGAATACAAAGACAAATTATCGGCATGGACAATGTGAATTTATGGGCTGGGATGACTAAATAGGACCATGAGTCTGTAAAAACCTTATGGGACCATGTGGGGAAGAGTGTCATGAAAGCTGGATTCCTCTTCCATGTGTATTCTAACCATCTCTGTGATCTTGCCAAGTTATATCAACCAATATTAACATGTTTGCTTTTTGTCCTTGAACTTGTGGTGAATAATGAGTTTATCTTAATAGTTAATTACTTTTTTAGAATTTTTATATGTATAGTCCAGATGCTGTCTTAGAGTAGAGGGCTCTAAGAAGGTCAATTCACAACTGAAAAAGAGCAGGCAGATTATTCACTTTGGTTTCAGAAATGTTGTAAGTCTCTTCTGATGAAAATGTCTCTTGCTCATCTGGAATGTTGCTTAAAATTCCTCCCATTGAAACTGTCCCTTTAGGTTAAGTGATTGTCTCTAGAAGGCCAGGAGTGAAATGGAAAACACCATTATAAAGGATAACACATTTACATTAACACAAAATCATTGATATAAAGAGGAGATAGAGTGGGAGCATGGGGCAAGAGACTGTCAGAAAATTGCAGTAAAATGAGTCTTGTTGGTAAAGAAAGACCCAGCTAGTGTTAGGATGGTAGACTTCATGACAGCAAGAAGAAACAGTGCTTTGAAACAGGAAAAAAGGAAAATCTGGCATTACTCGATGTTCATTTACTAGAGGATGGGGATACTTAATGAGCATATAGTTGCTCTGGATATCCATGGCTAACAGCCTCATCAGCTACTTTTTCTTTTCCTTGTCTCTCTTTTATAACTGAAGATTCCTCTCTGGCCAGTGTAAAACATGGACCGACTCTTTTACTTCCCTTTTAGTGCCTGAGGTTACTTTGTAAATAGTTTATCCACTGAGGACCCAATTCTTTTGTTATAAAGATTTTCCTAGGATTTGCAGTTGCTTCTTTCTATCTCTATCTTATTGGTGTTGAGTAGGATTGTACACATGATGTCACCATGTAAGTTCAGTGATGAATAGCCCAGTACAACAGGTTAGTGATGTGGTAATATGAATTTTAGTAGTAGTAAAAGAGAAAAGGTATAACATACAAAAGACTTAGCACAGTGTCTGGGTCATAATTCTTTACTTTTACAAAGCTGATCTAGGTAGTTGCTTATTTTGAAGTGGTGAAATAAATAGTTTTCTTAAAAGTATTTTGAATTTCTTTAGCCAAAAGCACCCAACTTTGATTTAGGGATTAGGAGGGATTTTGATACATCCATTGATTATCTCTAAGATTTAACACAGAACGAGGAAAACATAAAAGGTCACTGCTTATATGTAGATTGATCAGGCATATTCATAAACATGATAGATTTTTGTATTTTTTTCTGAATAAGATATCGATTTCTGTATTCCTTGATGCATTTTAATTGGTTATATCTTTTGTTAATGTCGTATGCTAAATACTCCTAGTGTCATGTGTCCATGGCAAAATCCAAATGTAAGCACTTGAACTTAACAAAAACTAGTGAGTTAGGGAATAAAACATAGAAATTAGGTTAAAAAATTAAAAAAAAAGAGGATAAAAGCAAATAATAGTCACTGCTAAAATTATTTACATAGTATTTTGAAATCTAAACTATACTTCAAGAAGTTTTTAGCGTTAATGTGTATTTTATTAAACTTCTTGACTCTTTAGATTTGGTAACTAAGAGTGTACTGGCTATAGATAAGATCAAAGTTGAGATGAATAAGAAAAGTGATTAACTTCATATCTGGGTCAACTATGGCAGGAAGTCCAAAAGGAGAGATAGTCACAAGTAGGAAAATCTAGGTAGGAAGCCCTTTGGCCTTAGGAGGTACAGGGAGTTCCTATAGGACAGTTAATTTATAATAACTCTTTAAGGGAGATCATATACAGGGCTCCTGGAATACATAAATAAATAAATCATTACACTTGGATGATACCAGTATCTAGTAATAATTTACCGTAACATTTATTTAACTATAATATCCCATCTCTCAACCATCCTAAATAAAAACATGAGTTAGTCGTATAAAAGTAATCTCTGAGGGGAGTAAATCCATAAAAGTACCCATTATCCAATCATTTCAAATAAAGCAGAAGATTCTAAGGGTGATTTCCAAGGACCATTGAATCTCCAAAAGGGTTCTATTAATAAGACTAAAACAACAGAACTATAGCGGTATTTTTGAGATCTTTTTCCAATGGTTAAGTTCCAGGGTTCTAAGAAATAGGATATACGTACATATATATATATATATATATATATATATATATATATATATATATATTATAGATTTTATTTATTTATCTGACAGAGAGAGACAAAGTGAGAGAAGGAACACAAGCAGGGGGAATGGGAGAGGGGGAAGTAGGCTTCCCGCAAGCAGGGAGCCTGATGCGGGGCTCGATCCCAGGACCCTGGGATCATGACCTGAGCCAAAGGCAGATGCTCAATGACTGAGCCACCCAGGTGCCCCTAAGAAATAGGATATTTTTAAAGACTAGCAGAGCAGAGATATTTTTTCTTTTCGAAGAGTAAAGAAAAAATTATGCTTTGGGGTTTTGGGTTAAAGAAAAAGGAATTCAAAAAATGCCATCATGATATCCTCATATGAAATACTTGGTAGATAGAACTCAAATTAATACTAATGATCTGAATTTCATGATCTGCCTCTAAACTGTTAGCATACAACCTCTGAAATCTCTTAACTTGCTATTTCTTGAAATTTCCCCTTACCTTAATAAATATCCACCAGGTGGATCCTACAGGAGTAACCAAGAAGTATCCTACAGGTTTTCCTTTCTAATTCTGGTTTTCTCCTGTTAATGCTCTTGACTCAGGAAACAACCAGAGGTTGCCTCATTGTTCTCACTGCCGTTTTTGTTCCTTAAAAGATAACTGATGACCACCAGTTGTGTTCCCTCCCAGTTACCAAAGTTGCCAATTTTTTTCTGTAAGTGTAGAGTTTCCAGTCACATTTTATCATCTAATCCTCAGTACTCACTCCCAGTTTACACGCACACGCACACACACACACACAGCCATACCCATACACACACACTGAAATGGTTTTATCAATGTCAAGAGTTTCTGTTATTTTAGATTTCTGACCCCTCAGGTTATAGTCATCTGAATCCATTCCAAGAAATCTGGTAAGGAACCAATGTCATTCTATTGACTGGTTTTTCCAGAATCAGATTCCCTATTAACTTCTTTATTTGTTCCTCTAAAGTGAAAGCCTTCATGACAATGTCTTTCAAAAATTTCCAGTATTTTATAAGTAGGCAAAATTTGAATCTTAGCATTGGCACAGCTTGGAGACCATACTACAAAAATAACTATAGTTGAATATCAATTTGTTAAAAGAGACTATTTCAGTTGCGTGAAACATAGAAACTATTTAAGTAGGCATAAGGAGAAAATAAATGCTTTATAATTCTAATGTACAGAGATTCAAGCAAAGTCATCAGGTCCCATCTCTTTATAGGTTAGACTTTCTATTTTCTCTGCTGGCTTCATTCTTTAACAGCCTCTCTCAACATTGTGAGCCCCACCTATGTCAAGGTGAGTTTCCTACAACTGAGTTTCAGTGAGGATAGAATTCTCTTTCTTTAATAGTTCCAAACAAAGGCTTGAGAAGGAATACCATTAGCTTTTTGAGTTACGTGGCCATCCATGGATTAATTGTTGTGGTCAGAGAAGTGATATGCCCTGAATGAGTAGGCCTGGCTCTCCTTAAATCAGTAGTTGAGGTCAGACCTACATGGCCACATGAGCTGAGAGGAAGAAAGTTTCCTTTTAGAAAACCAAGGCACACATACCAAAAGAAATGGTAAAAGATGGTAGGTATCTATGTCTACCAATGTTGATAAAAATCCTCTTGGTGCAGTATCTTTATCAGTCCAGGAATTTTCTTACTAAAAGTTAATTTTCTTGTTGAAAAATAAGAAAGAAAAACAAGTTCAAATTTCTACTTTATAAGATTTTCTTAATTCGTATCCCTGGGACTTAGACTTTATCCTGTCCTTTGCATTGCTTTTGAGAAGGCACAAGCATGATTTTAATAAACACATTTTCATCTTTCCCAGCATTTGGCCTTGTGACTTTGTATCAGCAGTGTAAATGTTATAGGAATTGGATTGACCATTTGCAAAGAGAAAAAACCTGGAAATGTATGTTGGTGGAGGATCAGTTCTAGAAATAAATAGAATATAACCCCAGCATGTTAACCTTAATATCTAGGCAAATATCACACATGCTGACAGTGCATCATAAATAGACATCTCTTCCTTATAGGAACCCTATTCCAGATTTAGATATGGGGGAGTTCCCATGTTACCCTCATTGTCCTAAGTAGAAAATTGTTGGGGAAATCCATTTTTCCAGTTTTATAGAATATGAAATCTTGGTAAGGTTTGGAGATTTCTTTGTCTCCTTTCTTGATGTCAGTCTACCTAAAGCATAAGGTATAGAGGTAGCAAGTATAGGCTTGTGAGGACCATCTAAAAGCTAGTTCCAGATCTCCTGTGGTCTATGCATGTATCTGTGTATAAGTAACTTTAACAATTGGTATTTCAGTCTTCATATTAAAAGACATTTGGAACTCCCCTATCTCTCTGACATGATTCATTAAGGATAGACTATTGCTGTGATTACTCATTGAAAAATTATAAAGTGTTAAAAAATGCAAAGTAGCCCCTTATCACTCTTGCTGTTATTTTATCACCTCCAAGTTTACTGCCATCTTTATATATGGTAATACAAGCTGTTTCCTACAATCTTAATAGTCATAAATTTCACTCCACAGCCTCTAAAAGAATGCTGGTAATCCCTAAGTTTCTATCTTCAGCCAAAATTCTCTTCTGATTACTAGATACATACAGCCAGCTGCTGATTTAGCAAATGCACTGAGATATCTGATGGGCCTCTCATACTTAGCATACCCAAAGTGAAATGTGATGCTCCTCCTCCTATCCTTTCTGTCCCTGTCTTCTCTCATGCAGTAAAGTAAATTGCAAATCACCAGTTGTTTGGGTCAAAAATCTGTTATTCATCTTTTATTTTTCTCTTTATCTGTCTCATTCAATTCATCAGCAATATCCCAAAATATATCTACCATCACCTTCACTTTTAACCACTTTAAGAAGGCCTTCCTTAGGGCGCCTGGGTGGCTCAGTTGGTTAAGCGACTGCCTTCGGCTCAGGTCATGATCCTGGAGTCCCGGGATCGAGTCCCGCATCGGGCTCCCTGCTCAGCAGGGAGTCTGCTTCTCCCTCTCCCGCTCCCCCTCTTGTGCTCTTTCTCTCTCTCTCACTCTCTCTCTCAAATAAATAAATAAAATATTTAAAAAAAAAAAAAGAAGGCCTTCCTTAGTCCACTCTCTCTTTCCCTATAGGCCGCATCTAAGGAAAGCAGGCTTGCTGGTTCATTTTGTATTGATCGTCATATCTTGCATCACGTGATACTAACCCTAAATCAGCTATTTTGATAGTTGGGCCAGGAATTAAATTAAGAGGTGGTCTTAAAGTTTCTGCTGGACAAAAGTACTCTATATTTGATCATGACAGGCTAAACTAACATAATCAAGAATTAGTGTTACTGTGAAAGCATCAGCTAACAACAGGATACAGTGACAAGAGAATCTGAACAAGTCTATAGGAAGAAAAGGAAATAAAAACCTATGGACCTGGAAAAGTGCACGTATGTGTGTGTGTCTAGGTGTGTGTGTGTGTGAAGTATGTAAGTATATGCAACCGTCGAGAGGGAAAAAGGAAATAAATTTAGACATTGCATCCCCCGGATAGAGGACTGCTAGGGATAGTAATTGTGACCTGAATGAGTTTCCAGTTCAAGAGTCTTGCTTATACAGCTTTTGAAACTTTTTTTTTCTTAAAATTAACCACCATTAACAGGCAACCAAAGCCAGTCCATGGTCCTTGTAGTATGAAAAAATAAAATGCCATCTAAAATAGTTATTGTGAGTTAACTTGTAAGTAATCGATCCTCATAAAGGCTTGGAGGTTATAGAACTGGCAGTGGTACAAGGCTGAAGGTAGCATGTAGTGGCTCATGATTTGTCTGTGAAGTTGATGATTAAGCTATTATATAAAATATTTCTCTACCAAAAGACTAAAAGAGCTCTGGCTGCAGCTTTGGAATACTTCAATGTGTTAAGTGATGTTGGCACAGTAGATGGAAAAGTTTACTTCTCATACCTCAAAATGACTACGGTAGGAAAAAACACAAGACAAAGGGGAAAAAAGACAGTGTTATCAGATGAACATTTTAAGGTATATTTTCTCCCTGTAACTGATGCTCTGAGGTAACTTAAAACTAGCCCTTGAATATGTGTGGTGCATTTTAAAGAAATGAGGTCTAAAGATAATAGGATTTCATGGTCAAGATCAGGACCTTAGTAGTCAAAGGTCTGGCACCCAGGAGTTTGAATGTGATTATTTAGGAAGAATTGAAAGTGTCTGGGGTGTTGGAGATTCCCAACACTTAAAAACCATACAAATCTGTTCTTGCTTTATCCCTACAGTAGAGCAAATGCTATCAGAATGCCCTGTGGACCTGAGAAAAATGTCAAAAAGTCAGATTAACAAAGAAGGAAATGGATTATGAGGGAATTTTTATAGAATCTTCTAAAAGAAACCAAGAAAGAATGAATAAATATGAATTTTAAGGGCTCCTGATGAGAAAGCTTATCAGATAGGTAATTATACTGAGATGATTGGTTCCTTGTTTGTTTGTGGAGGTGCATGGGGAGATTACACACTGTGTGTTAATATGAGCCATATTTGGTAGCTTTCGTAACTTTTTGGGTTCACTGATACAAACTTAAACCCAGCAGTGGCCTATGCTGCTCAATACTGAAGAAATAATAAAAGACCACCAACTATGGGATGAAAAAGTGGAATTGCCATTTATCACATGTATCTGGCTGACTCACTCCTGCTTTAAAATCCCTTCCAGGATGCAAAATAATGTTTTTGCACTGCCAGTCATTTAAAAGAAAACCTTCAGAGGTTAAAATAGCCCTTGCCTGATATTCCTACCTGAGCCCAAAAAATGCTAATGAGAAAGGGAAACTGAAATAGTCCTATTGACCATAGCAGGAATGGGAGGCTACCAGGCATAAGTTTAGTTAGGATTGAATATTTCGTGCAGCTAAAAAACATTAATCATGAAATCCCATAGGCTTAACACAGCAAAGGTTTATTTCTCACTCAGGCAGTGTTAGGGAAAACAGGCTGAAAAGGTATGCAAGGATTTTTACCAATAAAACCAGTAGGTGGCCGAGATTGCTTTCCCTCCCAGCCTATTGAGTAGGACTACCATATGACTGTGCAAATCTTAAGGAAGCTGGAAAATGTCTGTCAGAATACAGGTGAACATTATTGTTTCTGTCATTGTCAGCCATCCTGGTCTCAAGCTCTCCCCTTACTCCCTTTTCCAGAGGGAGACAACCCCTACATTTCTTGAGTATGCAGCTCAA
Source organism: Neomonachus schauinslandi (assembly GCF_002201575.2). Classification (NCBI taxonomy): domain Eukaryota; kingdom Metazoa; phylum Chordata; class Mammalia; order Carnivora; family Phocidae; genus Neomonachus; species Neomonachus schauinslandi. Next base: position 95,300,317 of record NC_058405.1, on the reverse strand, counting down.
AGTTTAGGATACCTAGGTAATGTATGGTGCTCTCTACATTGACCTTACAGTTGGTTCCTCTTGGTCTCAAGACCAAATAACTTAAAAAGACATGTTATCCCACCACATCCAATATGCAGTGGTAAATAGGATTGATGTAGCTAAAATAAATATTTCAATTCAAGACAGAGAAGAATTATATAAATACTCTGAAAACCCACTGGGCAGACATTGTGTGAGTCCCCACCCCAAACAAGGAAACTGTTGATTGGGCCCAAATTTCTCACCCTGAGAATTGTTCCACTGTCCAACACCCTCCAAGATTCTTTTCTCTAATAGTTTTCCTTCTCTGTTATCCATCTTGGGCATATCTAAGGCTGGGAAATAACCTCTTTTTGGGTGCTGTGCAGCTTTCTCAACCCACTTTTTCTATAAAAGGTTAGTGTCCCAATGCTCTTTAAGTTATAGTCTCTTTCAGTCTGGATTCTAAAACTTAGTGACTATGCTTCTAATGAACTGTATTTCATCCATATCACATGACAGTAATCCTGCCCACAGTTCTATTTCAAATATACTTTTCATGCTGGACATAATTCCTTGCTCTATATTACCCTCTCCCTCTTCCTTACCACTCACCCTCTCACACACTTAATGGATTTAAAGATGGGTACTTTGAGTTTATGTGATGAGTTAAAAGAGCCAGTCATTATTATAAGTTTCCCTACTAATTATTTCATAAACGGAGAGGATTTACTGGGTGCTGCACCTTAGTCTAATCTTCCTCAGAGGCAATCCAATCAATTAAAAGGTTTTGCTAGATATCTGTTAAATTTTCTCAATCTAGTATTTGACTCTCAGCTTATGACCAGAGATCAAGAGTAGCATGCTCCACCAACTAAGCCAGCCAGGTGCCCCTTGATTGTGTGCACTTGAAAGTTGGCTTTTCTACACTGCAACTACTTCCTCAATTTCTGAGATTTCTCCATTCCCTTCATTTCTGCTCACAAAGCCAATAGTCCTTCCTTGAGTTCAGCTCTTTCCTTCAGTGCCTTCCTGATGCATCTGAAAACAAGCGAAACCTACCACTAATGTCCTTTGCCGAGCTCTTTGTGCAGAGCTAAAAGTTCATAATACAGGAATTTTTTTCCAGGTTTCCACAGATAAGAGTATTGCCTAGTATTTTGCCATTTTATTATGTGGGTCACTACCTTTTTGGACTTCTAGTTTATTCTCCCTCACTCTCAACATTGAAGCTTAACTATTAAACTAAAGCCATGAATTTTAGGCCTTTGTTCGTTTCAACAAGTTCTTCCTTTTCTCTTTCTCTCTCTCTCTTTTTTGTTTTTAATAACCAATAGGAAAGGCTATGCTGTGATAACAATAACCCCCAAATAATTTTACAAACAACCTGGCAGATGACATTTAGTGGTTTTCAAGACAAACTATTTCTTGATTAGGCTATGCTCCATTATCTTGTGCCTCCATTATTGAAACACACACACACCCATGGGAAAAAAAAAAAATGACCTTTTGGTTGTTATAAAAAGAGAGACTAGAGAACCATGCATGTTTGTCTGTAGGTATATTTTTACTGATTTGGCTATATATTTTGCTTTTCTACACAAGCCAATGGCCAAGTCTCATGGCTCTGCAAAATATTTTAAAACTTAGGGTTGCAAATGGATATTTAATAAGCATTACAGTCTCTCCCACAGCAGACTCGTATGGCACCTGTTAAGTGTCAGAAGTGGTCATGGTCAATGGCTAGGAGACTTCAAGTCCCTTTTAATAACTAGACAAAGTATACTAGATGAACTATATCCAGAGCTCAAGACTAGAATGGGCTTGCTATAGGGAATTCTTGAAAGATAATTAAGAAAGGAAATCCTCTCATTTGGAATACTATTAGTACATTACCACCATAAAATAATCATAGCCCTTTGGACAGAGAGTAGTTCAGAGCAAAAAGATAGACATTAGTAGGTGGATCATTCAGCTAAAAAAAGGCTTTGTGAAATAGTTCTACCCAGCAGGCCCCTCAGTATTCTGTTGTGATAAGTCAGGAAAATCTTATTCCTTCTCAGGAGTTCTGAATATGAGACAGAGAGTCAGTCACCAGGAGACATAGAAGCAAAGATAGATAGATGGTAGGTAGATAGATAGATAGATAGATAGATAGATAGATAGATAGATAATAGATAAAAAAGGGTGACTTAGTGAGCTGATGGCAAAGCCCTACGGTAAGGAATAAATATTTGCATTTTCAGTACATTAAAAAACAACAAGGTCACTGGAGCTTTGTATCCTGAGATGTATCTTATAATGTCCATTTACTGAGGTAGAGTGTCTTTATTCCTTGCAACTTGAACTATCCTGACCATGTAAAAAGTGAATATGTGCATGTTATGGACTGAATTGTGTCCCTTCAGAATTCATACATTAAAGTGCTAATCCCAATTGTGACGGTATTTGAAAATAGGGCCAATAAGGAGGTAATTAAAGTCATAAGGTTGGGGCCCCACTCCAGTAGGATGGGTATCCTTATTAGATGAGGAAGAGACACCAGAGGTCTCTCTTTTTCTTTCTGAATGCACAGAAAAGAAAGGCAATGTGAAGACACAGCAAGAACTTGGCTATCTGCAAAACAGGAAAGGAAGCCTAAGATGGAGCCTTGATCTTCGACTTCTACCACCAAAACTGTGAGAAAGTAAGTGTATGCTGTTTAAACCATTCAGTCTGTGCTATCTTTTTATAACAACCCAAGCAGATTATTATTATAATAACTAATGTGTCTGTTATCAGCACACTGTGCTTATTGTTTCTTCTTTTCTTTTGTCTTAAGAATCTCTTTCCACAATTTTTTTTGTTTCACAAATAAATTATCTATTTTTTGCTTTGATTTTGCAGCTTATGGTAGTATAATGGTTAGAAGATCAACAAAGGCAACCCATGGGCTTTACAAGTTAAAACACTAAGCAAATGTGAACGTTATTAGTATTTTAATAGTCCTCATGGGTGCTGATGTGGAAAGTTGAGGTAATTACATGGACCAGCGGCCCTTGTTATTTACAACATATATAATGATATTTTGTTCACTGCTTCACTCTTTGGAAAGCTTTTGTCTGAAACAATGTATTTTTTTTCAAATAGTAAACTTTTTTCTTCTATTTTAATCATATTTACTAAATTTATACAACAAATTATGAACACTTATACCATAATGCCATACGCAGAACTAGGTTCTGAGGAGTCATCATTCAGCATCATTCAGGCACACATCCCTGCCCTCATGGAGCTTGGTAAGAAGAGAGAGGCAATAAATATTATAAATCAGCTAAATATCTAACATGTGATATGATGATCTGCACTGTCATGTTGGAAGGGAGGTTTGGGTGGGAGGAATTCAAATTTAACTGAAGGTGGTACTCAGGTCAAAAACCTGAAGCAGATTAAGAAACCTCATGCCCATATCTGGAGGGAAGATCATTTAAGGCAGAAGGAACAATACACACAAAGACCTGAACTGAGCATGTTGGGCTTGTTTAAGAAGTAGCAAGGATTCAACATGGCTGGAAGACTGTGATGAGGGGAAAGCAGCAAGAGATGAGATCAGAAAGGTAATCAGGTGGGTCCTTGTCCATTGAACAACTTGGCTTTTGCCCTCAGAGAAATGGAAACAACTGAAGGGTTGAGTAAAGCAGCGGCATGCCCTGATTTTTTTTTTTTTTTTAGGGTTGGGGGAGCAATAGAGGGAGAGAGAGAATCTTAAGCAGGTTCCATGCCCAGTGTGGAGCCCTATGGAGGGCTCCATCTCACAACCCTGAGATCACGACCTGAGCTGAAATCAAGAGTTGAATGCTTAACTGACTGAGCCACCCAAGCGCCTCTGCCCTGATTTATATTTTAAAAAGATAATTCTGGCTACTGCATTGAAAAAAGGCAAGGGAATAGACATGAGACCAGTTAGGAGGCTACCTCAGTAGCTGGGGAGGGATGGTAGTGACTTGCATCAGGTGCATTTCGGTGGAGGAATTGAGAAGGTGACTAATTCTGGACATATTCTGAACATAAATCCTTAGGACATTCTCACATACTATATGTGAAGTATGACAGAAAAGAGTGAAGGGTAACTCTAAAATTACTGATCAGAACATGTCATTCATTAACTGAGATGGATTAGGTGGGAGGCAACACACGTATTAGAGAATTAACAGTTAGGACAATTAACAGTTGTTAATTGTTGACAATGTTAAGTTTCAAATATTGAATATGTCTTTATGTAAGCTGTTAGTTGGGTAGTTAGCTATTTGATTCTGGAATTGAGGGGACTGGAACAGAAACATTTAAGAGTTGTCAGTGAATAGATGATAATTAAAACCACTGCATAAGATGATGCCACCGAGGAAGGATATGTTAGATAGGTAAGATAAAAACCTCCAGGGTCGGACTGTGTGACACAATTGGAGATTCTGGTAGATGGAGCAGCTTTTATGAAACTGTTATCAAGTCTCTATTTCAATTTTTCTTGATTCTGCTCATATATTAAATCCAAATTGCTTTATAGAATAATGGACATTTAGTTCCTAACATATAAAATAAGCCTTTAGTGCATCAAAAAATGTGTGCTTTAAGGCTGAGTCAGTTGTAGTATATCTGCCTTTTAGGTCTTGGTGAATTTTTATATCCTTAAGTTTACTGATTTTATGAACTTTCTGAATTATGTTTGCTTTCACTTTTTCAACCTTGTCATTTTAGATTGTGGAATCTAATTTGTTAATATTTCTGAATATCATTTTGGGATAAACCACGATGACTGAAGTTTTCAGGAAGCTTACAACTTAGTTGGCAATGAACAAAGACATATAAATAAATAATTTCAGATATGTTGTATGTTAAAAAGAAAATACAAAAGGGTAAAGGGATTGGGAGTGACAGCAGTGGGTGACAGGCAATCCATTTCATGTGAGCGATCAGGAAAAGCCTCTCTATGAAGATATTTGAACAATGAGCTGAATGAAAAAGATCCAGTGTGCACATATGCACAGACACACATACACAAGTAATAGCGAAGATTGTTACAGAGAAAAGGAAGAGCAATTGTAATAAATGCATAAGTATTCATTCATTTAGCAAACATTTACATAATAACTGCTAGATGCTACAATTTAAATAATATAGTCCCAATTCTTGAAAATCTTATTGTCTGCTGGTCTAATGAGCACTCTTATCAAGCTTTACCATTCAATATCAACAACTAATTACCAGAACACATGGAGGTGTGAGTTGAGTTTTTCTTCATTAAAAACAAGTGTCATGTTCCTTGGGAATAGCTAGGCCATTGACTCAGGTCTACTCCTATTTTCTTTTTGCCTTTCTGTTGTTTTCCTTATTTATATGCATTTACGTGAAGAGCTACACATTCTTTGTGAAATCTTTTCTGTGTCCAGGTACTTCACTGATAGGACATTGATGCTCTTTGCCCTTCATTTTATACCCCTTCTACCTGCTGCATACTTTGAACCTCACACATTTTCTGCACTGTCAATATACTCCTTTCTGTATACTTTAGTAATTTCATGCAGAATGTGTAATTCACTACCTTGTCTTTTCCTCAGTGTTATCATCTATTCCTACGTACTGTCCCTATTTCTTAAACTTTTAGTCTTAAAATAGTTTTAGGTTGACAGAAAAGTTATGAAGATAGTACAGAGTACTCATATAACCCCTACCCAGATTCCTCTGTGATTAATATCTTGCATTAGTATGGTACATTTGCAACAGTTAATGAACCAATACTTACACATTGTTGTTCACTGAAGTCCATATTTTATTTAGATTCCCTTAATTTTTACCTAATATCCTTTTTGTCTTCCAGGGTCCTTTCCAGTATATCACATTACTTTTAGTTGTCCTGTCTCCTTTGGCTCCCCTTGGCTGTGACAGTTGCTTTGTCTTCCTTTGTTTTTGATGACCTTGACAATATTGAAAAGTCCTGGTGGGTATTTTGTAGAATGTTCCCCAACTTGAGTTTGTCTGATGTTTTTCTCATGATTAGGTTGGGTCTGAGTTTTGGGAGGAAGATCACAGAGGTAAGATGCCATTCTCATTACACCAAGGAGTACATACGACTAACATGACTTATCGATGCTGATGTTGACCTTGATGGGCTGGCTGAGGTAGTGTTTGTCTGGTTTCTTCTTCTCCACTTAATGTACATGGTGTAATGAAATTTCTGTGCACACAGCCCACACTTAATGAGTAGAGAATTGTGTTCCACCTCTTTAAAGGCAAAGTGTCTACCTAAATTATTTGGAATATCTCTACACAGCAGATTTGTCTCTCTCTTTTCTTTTCTTTCTTTCATTTATTATCTTATTTATTTAACTATTTATGTCAATATACATCAATGGATATTTATTTTGTGGCTCAGATTATTTTGTTTTACTCTCTTGTCCCACCTCAAAAGCAAGGAAGACCTTTTGCCTTTTATTTCCCTTTCTAAATTGCCTTTTCTTTGTCAGAGAATGCCAACACACTCTTCTCGGGTCTTACTTTGGACTTTGGGCTAAGGAGTTGTTCTTGTCATTTATTGCCGGTATTTTCTTTGGGAGCCAAAAGGAGCCCAACTTTTTCTGACACACAGACAGCAGTAGCTTTTCATCATCTCATTGGCTCAGGAGAAGTAAATAGCTGAATTAGGAGACAAAAGGAAAGCAAACAGCACTGAAGTCCCACGCCTGATAGTTCCTTATTATCCAGCCTCCTGGATGGGCCAACTTTTCTACTCTTTAATTTCACTTTCCCTTTTATTCATTTTTTAAAAATATCTTTGCTTACTCTCTAACCCCTTGAAATCTGGTTTCAATTCTGCCTTTTACTAGAACTGACTCTAAAAGTGTAAATGTTTTTCAACTGCCATATTGGCAGACATTCAACATTTTAACAATATACTCCATACATAATAATTTAAGTTCTTGGTGGGTTTTGTTTTTATTGGGCAGCCACTGTTTTGTTCACCAGAAATACTGGTTATAAATGTATAAATGGGCTCTTCTGTGAATCTTCTGGCCCCCCATATAGTTCTCCTTGTCACCATTGTGTATCAGAACAAAATGGTCCTCTTGATAAAATCAAGATCAACATCCTGGCCAGTACTATGGCCCCCTTTCTCTGAATTTTAGTCCAGTTGCATTAAGATTCCAGGACAGGGGCATTATCAGCTTCAAATTTAATGGGAATTTTTCTTAATAATTCCAGCACTAGTCAAAAGTCTGCAATGTTACAAATTTGCCAGGGAAATAAACTTCTAATTATTAACTCTCAGGAAATTTTATCTGAATCTCTTTCATAATTTCTAGTGTTTTATTGTATATTTTAGACCTCCAAGCATGCCTCTTCTTCGTTGTTAAGAAATTAAGACAGATTCCATATTTTAATTGACGTAGATGTTTTTCATGACACAGGGAATGATGTACACCATTTTAATAGAACACTGAAATAAGCTGACTCTAGTTATCACATTTGCTATATTGTTAATAGTTGTTTTAAGAAATTTTCTTTCCTGGGGTACCTGGGTGGCTCAGTCGGTTAAGCACCTAACTTTTGATTTTGGCTCAGGTCATGATCAGGGTTGTGAGATCGAGCCATGAGTCTGGCTCCACACTCAAGGGGGAATCTTCTGGAGATTCTTTATCTTCCTCTTGCTTTGCCCCTCCCCCTACCCATGTGCCCAATTGTGACTGCTCTCTCTTAAAATGAATAAATAAAATTGTAAAAAAATTTTTTTTCTTTCCTTTCGTCATCCCTTTGTTTTCAGGGAAGAAACCATTAGGTAATTTATACACAGTTCTGCCCTCAAGGAGGTGGATCATAGGTCCCCACTTCTTTTTTTTTTTTTTAATTTTTTATTGTTATGTTAATCGCCATACATTACATCATTAGTTTTAGATGTAGTGTTCCATGATTCATTGTTTGTGCATAACACCCAGTGCTCCATGCAGAATGTGCCCTCCTCAGTACCCATCACCAGGCTAACCCATCCTCCCACCCCCTTCCCCTCTAGAACCCTCAGTTTGTTTTTCAGAGTCCATCGTCTCTCATGGTTCGTCTACCCCTCCGATTTCCCCCCTTTATTCTTCCCCTCCTGCTGTTTTCTTCTTCTTTTTTTTTCTTAACATATATTATATTATTTGTTTCAGAGGTACAGATCTGAGATTCAACAGTCTTGCACAATTCACAGCGCTTACCAGATAGCTCCCCACTTCTTAAGTGTGGGGTGCACACAGTGAATTCTTTCCAAAGAGTACAGTATGGAAAAGGAAGAGGACGTAACTTTATAGGAGAAGCCTGGCAAACACTTTCTGTAGGTGATCAAGGTTAACAGCAAGAGTAATAAGTCTTGTTGGTAGTATGTACCCTTTGATATGATGTGATGATAATGGCACTTGATTTGTGTGGTATTTCTCCCAAGTAACCATAATTCCAATATAATCATAAGGAAAAAAAGAAAATCATATATATCCCAGTTGAGGAAAATTCAATAGAATACCTGGCCCATACTTCTGAAAACTATCAAGTTTATGAAAAAACAAGGGAAATCTGAGGTACTGTCAAAGCCAGGAGTCCAAGGAGACATGACTGATGACTAAATGTAATATAGGATCCAAGATGAGATTCCAGAACAACAATAGCAGCAGCAACAACAAAAGGAGACTAGGTAGAAACTAAGGGAAATTCAGTAAAGTATGGACTTTAGTTAATAATAATGTCTTGCTATACCAGTGAGTTATCAAACTGCCTTACGTTTCCTTTCCAGGTTTATTTTCTATTGCTCCCCTATATGGTTATTCAACTCTAGTTAAAGTAGTCTATTTATGTCCCTCTACCCCCAGTCCCATTAACTTTCCTACCCATTATATATTCAACCAAAACTTCTTCGCCACTTTACATCCATCTCCCAATCAAAGCTGTATCAAACATTAATTTTCAATTTAAAATTATTTCTGTTTGTCCTTATATTGCCTTAAACTGAAAGAAACTTTCCTTTCCTCCTCACCTGCAAGAATTATTATCTGTGTTGTTTATCTCATTCTTCATGTGCTAGTTTACACAGTTTTTCCATATGTATTTTGAAAGGCTGTGTGTTATAGTTTCTACACATCTGACCTTGCTGAACAGATACTACATTTCCTAGAAATTACCTTTCTTTATAGTCCCACTTTAGAGTTGATCACAAGACAAACGTATGTGAGATATGGAAGGTAAAAGTGAAGCAGCTCTGAAGGTTGGTATAAAGTGTAGGCACTATTGTAGCTCATACACGTTGCTGATCTTCTGGCTCATCTTGCTTGGGTGGGGCAGCAAACTGGCCTCTAGGTGTTGGAATCCCACAGGACCTCCTCCTTCTACTTCTGGGCCAGGCACAAGTGCAGCTCCATAATGAAAGGTTTAACTTGGGTATGTCATCAGAGTAATCGGGGCTGAATCAGATTCAGTTTCAATTTGTCCTAATGAGTTTCCTTAATCGATTTCATTTTTTCCTCTCTTATTCTACCTCACATCCAGCTCTCCTTTCTGTCTGTTAATCTCGCCGACCCTTAGTGTTCATGGTCTTGCATGAACTTCATCACCACTATTCAAGTGTGTAAACTCTACGACGACAACTAAAAATACACACACACACACACACACACACACATATATGTATAAATTAAATGGTAGAAGGGAAATGGAATCATATAAAATATTCAATTAAAACTCCTAGAAAGTGGTAAAGGACGGCAAGAAAAAAAAATGCAGTAAACAGTAAACAGCTACAGATGCTGTAGATATTAAACCATATGTATTAATAATCATTTTAAATGTGACTGGTCTAAATACAACATTTAAAAGATAGAGATTGTCAGAGAGAATAAAAAACAAGACCCACCTATTATCAAAAGCAAAAAAACAAAAAAACAAAAACTAGATTAAAAGTAAAGCGATAGAGAAAGATATACCATGTTAACACTAATGAAAAGAAAGGTGGAATAATGGAATAGTTATATTAATTTCAGACAAAGACTACAGAGCAGGAGAATCATCAAAAATAAAAAAAAAAAAGGAGGGGCATTACATAATGATAAGGGGTCAATTCTCCAAAAAGACAAACAGTCCTTAATGTGTATGTACTTAATACCAGGGAATCAAAATATGTGGAGCAAAAACTAATAGAACTAGACTAGAAGAGAAAATAGACAGCTATTATAGGTGAAGACCTCAACACCTTTCTATCAGTAATAAACGGATCCAGCAGGCAGAACTCAATAGCAACATCAGTGAATTGGATATCAGCAGCATTTGTAGAATACTTCACCAAAGAACAGCAGAATACATCTTCTCCTCAAGTTCCCATGGAACATTTACCAAGATATACCACATTCTGGGTCAGAAAATATACCTTAACATATTTAAAATAATAGAATGTATACAGTGTATACAATATGTACTCTCAGACCACGGTGGAATTAAATTAGGAATCAATAAAAGAAAAATAGCTACAAAATCAAAAATATACTTGGAGATTGAAAAATATATTTTTCAGTAACACATGGGTCAAAGAGACAGTCTTAATAAAAAATAATTTTTTGATCTTTAAATTATGATGGAAATATATCTTACCAACATTAGTGGGATACAAAAAAGGTAGTGTTTTTTTCTTTTTTTTTTTTGAGATTACAGAAACTTTTAAGGTTTTAACATGTGATACATTTCTTGAATAAAATGAAAAGTTTTCAATACATTGAAATATAAATCACCATTACATACAACACATGGCAAGATAAAACAATAAGATTACAGAATCCCTGCAATAGCCATGGTCTTATTCTCAGATGCTTCCTCCATCTGCCAAATGTGTTCTGCTGGATACATAACTCACCCTGTCTTCTGGGGTCACACTCAGCCAAGGCTGTAGCCCAAAGAGAACTCATCTGCCTAGACTATGGTGTTGTTGACTGTTCAAAAGTAAGGCAGTTACCAGCATATCCAAACAGTGTATCAAACATACTTTAAATATCAGTGTGAGAACTGTGAAGGCAACATAATAATGTTACCAGAAAGAATTTAGCAATTAAGGACAGTAATGCTTGAGACTGAAAAGTGGCTTGCCGGCTTTATTTCTTTGGTTTTTTGGGCAGTGACCACTGAAACAGCAAGATGTGTGGGAAATTATAACATTGAATACATAGAAAAGAATGAACATCTGAAATCAATAATCTAAGCTTTCACCTTAGAAAACCAAAATAAAATAATAAGTTAGCTTAAAGGAATCAGAATAAAATCAATAAAAATAACAAAATCAATTAAATTGAAGACAGAGAAATGATGAAGTCAACAAAATCAAAACCTCACTCTTTAAAAAGATCAATAAAATTGTATACCTGTAGCCAGAGAAACCAAGGAGAAAAAAAAGAGAGAGAAAAAAAACCCAGAAAATCAAAGGCCTAATAATCAGGAAAGTCAGTGGTGTAAGTTCTATTCCAAAGCTGGGAGGCTTGATATTCAGTTTGGGTCTAAAAGACAGGAAGACAGACACCCCAGCTCAAGCAGCCAGACAGTAGTTATCTCTTACTTAGCCTTCTTGTTCTATTTGGGTTTCCTGTTGATTGGATGATGCCCCTCCACATTAAAGAAGGCAGTTTGCTTTACTCAGTCTACTGATTGAAATGCCAACCACATCCAGAAACACCCTTATAGACACACCCAGAATAATGTTTGACCAAATGTCTGGTCATCTAGTGGTCCAGTCAAGTTGACACATAATGTTAATCACCACATATAGTATGAAAAATGAAAGAGAATTCATCATTACTGAGCCCATGGACATTAAAGGAAAAGAAAGTAATATGAACAATTAGATGAACTGGACTTAATATCTTGAAAGACAAACTATCAAAAACTAAGAAAGGAGAAATAATCAGAAAAGCTTCATAACTATTAAAAAATTTAAGCAATAATCAATAATTTTCCAAAATTAAAAAGTACTAGGCCCAGATGGTAAATGCTACTGAATGTTTAAGGAAAAAAATCATTCCAATTTTCTGTAACATCTTTAAGAAAATTTAAGCAGACGTAACATCTCCTGACTCATTCTATGAAGCCAAAATTGTCATAAAAGCTGATAAAGAAGTGACAGAGAAACAGCTACAGATCAGTATCTCCTATGAATGTATATACAGAATTCTCAGCAAACTACTTGCAAATCAAATCCAAGAATGTATAAACAGAAATATTCCCAATTACCAATGGAATTTATTCCAGATTTGAAAATCTGATTCAACATTCAAAAATGGATATACATAATATTCACAATAACAAGCTAAATCATATGATCATATCAATGGATGCAAAAAAAGCATTTGAAAAAACTCAGCACTCAGTCAAGGTAAAAGTAACGATATGAATAGATAGAAACTTCCTTAACTTAATAAAGAATATCTCCAAAAATGGTTGTTTTGGAGGTTTTTGTTTTTTATTTTAGTTCCTGGTTCAAATCAATCTCTTTAAAAATGCGACATTGTAAAATCACAACACTAGTTGAACAGAAGCTGAGTGAAAGAGACAAGTGACCACAGATGAAAAGGAATATAGTTTTTGCAAAAATAGTTGAGGAAAATCACTAAACAAATGGACCACTACTGCCTCAACAATCAAAAATAAGTAAATTAGTTAAAAATAAAGCACACTAGGGAAGAGAAGAATCTAATTTCCAGAGTTACCACTTTATAATATTCAAATATTCAATTCTGAACAAAAAATAACTAAGCAGGTTATGCAGTTTCACATACAGTGGTCTCTGAGGAGGCAACGATTGATCAAAGACCTGCATAACAGAGTGAGTGAACCACAGAAATAATCTTAGTACACTACAGGCAGAAAGAAACTCAGAACAACTCTAGTTATGATCTTCACTGATTTTTTTGGAAAATAAATAATATTTGGGGGCTAATAAAGTTGGAGGAGAGGTAGCCATTGGCCAGGTCACGAAGGTCATGAAACATGAGTTCAGTGCTCACTAATATTTAGATATCTTGTTCAATAATTCTGTGAGCCTGGATAATCTCTGATTCTCATGTTTCTTACCTATGAAATCAACTAATTATGTATTCATTGTTCTAAGTACAAGATAGGAATGTGAAGTTGGAGCTGGGACGCTAGTGAAATTGCGTTCTTTCTTCTAGGTGACAGTTACGTGGATATTTTCATTTTGCATACACTCATGACTTATGCACCTTACAGCATGTGGGTTAAACTTTAATCAAAAGTTTAAAAATGCATAGCTATTTGACAGTGCCCTTGTAAAAAATAAACAAAGTAATATGTATGTATGTAAAGTGTTAAGCAAAGTACCTTGTACAGATTAGTACATACCTCTTATCCTTTTTTCTTTTTCCTCTAGCCAGCAGCCCTAGAGATTACATAGTCCTTCTTATAGTTTACCTTTGTTTTTAAAAGAGCTGATTATAAAGTAAGTAAAATATATTTCAGAAAGAAAGAATAAAAAAAAAAAGTTGAGAATGTGCTCATTGATGAAGAAAAAACCCAAACAAACGCATTTTACCACCAGCTGTCAAACTACCCTATCCTTACCAAAACTTTCCAGTCTTCCTCTCCCTTTCCTCTAAAACATTTTTTTTTCTTCTTTGAGTAGAAAATTTTATTTCTCAGATGCATTTACTTAGCTTTCCTCCCTTCTTCCAGTTATCTTCCCTATACATTTTTGGTCAGTTTAAAAAATAATAATAGGAAGAAGGCGGCGGCAAGCGTAGCAGTGGAACAAACCAGAATCCTTCAAAGCAATGAAGGTTGAGGAAAGACTTTATATTTGGAAGTAAATAGTGTCCCTTTCAAGTTTTTCTGTTCCTTTCTATATTTAATTCCTCAATGTTTCTGAACATCTAGTTTTTTTCTTGCTATTGCAGTAATGCTCTGCATTTATTTTTATCTGGATACTTCTATCATTTCAGTGGAATTAGGAAATGGAAAAATGAATATGTGATTGTGTGACATTCTGAAGGGAAAGCACTTTTTCTAATACACATTTTTAATATACAGGAAAACTTTCTTCTATAGTATTATACTGCTTTATTTTTTAGGTTTTGGAAGCAGAGTTACACTGGCTTTTGAAAAATGGAGATCTTTTTTTCTTTAACACTTGTAACCATTCATCAACAGTATGAAAGAATTCTCCTAAGACACCATCTGGGTTGCCATTCTGTAAATTTGTAAAATTTTATTTCACAAATATTAGTGTACTTATTTATACTAAAGAAGCATGATCATAAATTATGTAATAGCAATCATAGGATGCTTTTGACTTGCCTCAATTTTCTTCTCTTAGATCCTCTCCTCCCTTGCAGACACCCTCACCTGGAGAAATCAAACAATCCCTAGACTCTCCTTCTTAAGTTATTTTCCTTGAAGAAATTCTGAGCCCGTGAGCAAGAAAAAGTGTACACGCACTTCCCCTAACATGACACCATTTCAGAATTGTCTTTGTGGTGTTTTTCATGCTCTGGGAAATCAATAAACCTCTGTGTTACTATAATATAAGAGGACACTTTTCTTGAGGAAAGGAATTTTTACAATTTGGAGGAGGCATTAAGAGTCAGCAATAAATCTTAATGACATAGGCTAGGACCTTTTTACCGGACAACTTCTAGAAATATCTTCTGAGCTTGTTTCATCTCTTCTGCTTGATGATCCTAACCTAAGCTGCATCTGAGCCCCAATTTTATTAAACTTCTCAGTCTGTGAGTTTTATTTTATCCCATAAAAATTAGAATTCACCTGTCAGAGTACTAGGTTATTCTCATCAGAGCTGCCTAAAAATTCTTGGTGACATTATGTTCTTCATCTCACCTCACATTTGTCTTGTTGTGTTTTTTTTTTTTTTTTAAGACTTTCTTTTCTATTTATTTATTTGAGAGGGAAAGAGAGTGAGGGAGAGCACGAGAGCAGCAGAGGGAGAAGCAGACTCCCTGCAGAGCAGGGAGCCCGATGCGGGGCCCGATCCAGGGACCCCGGGATCATGACCTGAGCCGAAGGCAGACGCCCAACCAACTGAGCCACCCAGGCGCCCCTCTTGTTGTGTTTTATTTAAAAAAAAATGTAATGATCAATAGAGAGAGAGTCCTAATAAAACTGACTAAAACCATCCTTGAGTACTAATAAGTTTCATGTTTTGTCAGGCTGGCATCCTGTAGTGGGCAAATTCCACCCTAAGGTTACTGTCCAAAATGCTTATATGAGTTCTATAGGCATTATCCTGCCTTTGTGTCCCAAGAATTTATTTGGGAAACAACATCCCCTTAGAGATGTAGAAGCCATCTTGTTACCACATGAGGAAATCCAAGAAAATCACAGAGATGCTGATCAGTTGCCTTGAAATCATTTAATTACCCAGTTAACCAGTCATTGGCTATTTACCTGTGTGCTTCTAATTGTGTGGAGATTTTCTGTTCTGTGAATTTATAGTATAGACTTCTTCTTGGCTTCAGTTTTCTCATCTGTAAACATGGGATAATAAACATATCTCAGTTATTATGAGGATGAGTAAGATATAAAATAGAAAAAAACACTTAGAAAAATGCTCATTGCATAGAAATTGTTCAATAAATGCCAACTGTTGTTATCTTTTCTTTGTCATAGTTAAGCTTCCTTCATCAGATGTTCTATTATTTGCAGCCAGAGGTGCACTAGCCATTACAAGCATTGCATCCTTCCCACATGTAGCAGGATTACCTGCTGGCAGCTGTGAATGGTTTACAGTTCCATGGCATCCATTGTAATGATAGGTTAGGTTTAGATCATTTCTCCTTCGGTAGCATTAAGTGTAATTTCTCATCTAGCCTAATTAATTCATGTAAGACATTGTTCCATTTTCTTTTATTGCTCAAAAGCATTGATAAACATCATTCTCCTCCAAAACAAAGTGAAGCAAAATAGAGCCATGAAGAGACTTGACCTCTCCAAGTCATTCTTGTCTAATACCATACTGAAATTTCTGATGTGGTTGCCACCATTTAATCCCCACTCAAGAACATATGTTCATCTGATTTTTTGGGGGTGGGGGGGTCATCATCATTAGATTTATCTTTAATCGAAAAAAGCATTTTTGGAATAAGACAATATCTAAGTACAAGGAGATTCAGTAGCCTGTCTATATCACATGCAGCTTTGCTTGTGATACTCCGCACCTGTCAATGAACCATTGTTACTGTCTCTCTTCATTAGATTGTCTAGGTTTGTCTGAACTTTTGCATGGGAAATATAATCAGAAGTGGTTGGTGGGGGCCTGGCTATCACTTTAGTGTCAGTGAAACCCATTTTCCTTTTGAAACTTCTTTTAAAAAATCAAACCCCTTGCTTCCCACCCCCTGGGACTTCCTCTATCCACCTTCCCAGCTCTCTACTCAGTATGATTTTTACCTAATTTATGAAGGGAATAAGAACATTGCTTTTTAACAGTCACCTACTGGAGTTATGAAAGATACCTAGAATTCAAGGTGTAGTCAAAATATTTCAAGGGCATTACAGTGCCCATATTACTATGTGCCTCCTTCAATCTTTCAGGCAGTAGATGGTACCACTCATGAACTAGGAACTAGGAACACTATGCTGGAAATGGGTTAAAATTTGTACCATGTCTTGACTTCTCATTTTTATTTTTCAACTAACTTATAAAAATGAATAACTTCTTTAATAGGAATAGCTTCTAGATTTTTTCCCCTGTTTTTCTAAGGTCAAGCTATACTTGGTATCACTGTAAATCTCTTCTTACCTCAAATAAAAGTTAAGTATCTTACAAGCAAATGGGTGTGGTGAGGAAAATGAAAAGAAAATTGAACAATTAAATCAAATTATTATATTCCTTACACCCCTCAGCCTTTCAAAGAAAGCTTGACTGGATTGAGTGGTTTATATGTGTTCCTGCCAAAAATGCTAAATGCCAGGAACCCACAAAATTTCTTTAGAGCAAAATTTCTTTTCATACTCAGTTTGATGAATGCTGTAATGCTCCCTTTCTATCATAGCAAGTGGCAGAAAATAGCAGGGTAGTAAATCAAATTTTAATAAAAATGATTTTAACAAGAATAAGATATATCCCATTAATTTGATCTTGTTAGAGTAGAAGTCATTAATGAATGAAACGTTAATGGGAATCAAATATCATGGATAATCAAAAAAATGCTGGAAACCATACTAGAGAGTCAGAGAGGCATGATTGTTCAATCATCAGTATCCACCCTAGGCTTAATTTTGTTGTTCTCCCACTGTATATTTTAAACTATTCTTTTGAACAGAATTCAGTGTGTAGCACAGTGCATTGAATGTGGGATATTGGTAAACACATATTATTTTGTCCCCCATTCTTTTTGTCTTCTTCCACTCCTCAGGGTCTTTCTTAATATATGGTTTATGCCTACTATGAACTGAATGTTTGTGTCTACCCCAAATTCAAATGTTGAAGCCCTTATCATGAATGTGATGGTTTGTGGACGTGGAGCCTTTGAGAGGTAATGAGGTTTAGATGAGGTCATGAGGGTGGAGCCCCTATGATGGATTAGTGCCCTTAAAAAAGGAGAAAGCAACAGGAGATCTCACTGCATGCCTGAACCAGGGGAGGGTCTTGTGAGGACATAACCAGGAGGGTCTTCACCAAGAACCTTACCATGCTGACCCCTTAACCTCAAATTTCCAACCTTCAGAACCATAAGAAGTACATGTTTATCATTTAAGCCACCTAGTCTGTGGTATTTCATTACAGCAGTACAAACTAAGACAGTGCTTAATGTGACTTTTCTGATCTTCAAGGTCAGGGTTGCCAGCTCAAACACTTGATAAGGCTTCTAGCATCTTAAATGATTAGCCTTTCATAAATAAATTTTCCTTAGCCTTCTGAAGGCCATCCGAAATCTATTCTTTTTTTGTTAAAAGATAATATTTCTGGGGGTTTGAAGCAATGTAAATAAATCTGGATTGAAATCCTCTTATGCCCCAATAACTACTGATACCCTTGACCACATTAGCTTATCAGATTTTTTAGTTGTCATCTGAAAATTTAAAAGTTTTTCCCAGGGTGCCTGGGCGGCTCATTCAGGATCCTGAGATCAAGCTCTGCATCGGGCTCTGCACTGAGTGTGGAGCCTGCTTGAAACCCTCTCTCTCCCTATTCTGCTGTCGCACCCCCACTCCCCCCACCCCGGCTTGTGCGTCCATTCTCTCTCTCTCTCTCAAAAAAAAAAAAAAATTAATTAAAAATAAATAAAATAAATTAAAAAAATAAAAGTTTTTCCTGATGGAATGTGTGAGAGGGGAGAAATATTTTGTATTAAGTGGAGGCATAGCCACATAAATATTACTAAGAAGAAAAGCATTTTGGGATCTTCATCACTCTGTGGAAATAAAACTGTCTCATTCTATTATGGATAATGATAGAGACTTCTCCCTCCTACTTTTGCAGTGATCAAAAATTTGGGGAGTATGTGAAAAGAGTGAAGAGATTTTAAAATGTGTCCTGATGTTTTCTTTTTTTTTTCTGTTTAGTTTTTTCTTTTTCTTTTCTTTTTTTTTAAATTTTATTTTATTATGTTATGTTAGTCACCATACAGTACATCATTAGTTTTTGATGTAGGGTTCCATGATTCATTGTTTGCGTATAATACCCAGTGCTCCATTCAGTATGTGCCTCCTTAATACCATCACCAAGCTAACCCATCCCCCCACCCCCCTCCCCTCTAGAACCCTCAGTTTGTTTCTCAGAGTCCATCCTCTCTCATGGTTCATCTCCCCCTCCAATTCCCTCCCTTTCATTTTTCCCTTCCTACTATCTTGTTTCAGATGTTTTCTTTTTACTCTTTGTTCTCTTAAATCTTGGCACCAGATGTAAGTTTGTACTAGATATGGCCTCTATTTGACAAAAATAATTTCTCTAAAGATGTGCATCCAATAGATAAAAACCAGCAGCCACACATGGCAACTGAAATTAATTAAACTTAAATACAATTAAAAATTTGGTTCTCTGGAAAAAAAAAAATCAGTTCTCCGGTTCCACAAGCCCACATTTCAAGGGCTCAGTATAGATAGACAGTAGAGAGCATTGCCATCATCATAGAAAGTTTTATCAGAGAGATGTGCTAGAGCTTGTTTTCAAGATACAGCTGTAGCCAATAAATATTTCTATATAATTTTATTAAACAAATTAATTATTTAACTTATGCCTTATTTATATAAATTCAAAGATACCTATTTCTTCTCTGATTGGAATATAATAATTTAGCAGGATAAAAATCTACAGCTATCTTTCTTAAAGGTGAAATGTTTGAGAAAAGGAACAAAGTGGCTTGCTATTCTAACTGTAAGCGTTTACTAGTTAACAATTTTGAGTCACTAACAGGTAGAATAATCTAAGAAAAACAAATCAAGCTTAAGGAATTAGGAAGAGAAAAATCATTATTCACTTATGCTATGTATGGAAGAATATCTATAGGGTTTTTAGTTAAACATTCTTTTTAATAAGAAAGTTTGTGAAGAATATTAAATCTATCTATCTATATATATGTATATTAAAGATTTTATTTATGTATTTGATAGAGAGAGAGATGGGGGAGCAGGATCACAAGCAGGGGGAGTGGGAGAGGGAGAAACAGGCTTCTGGCCGAACAGGGAGCCTGATGGGGGGCTCCATCCCAGGACCCTGGAATCATGACCTGAGCCGAAGGCAGATGCATACGACCGAGCCACCCAGGCACCCCAAATCAATATATTTTTTAAAAAGATTGTGTTTCTATATAAAACTAACAAACAGATATTGAAATAATCTGTGTCTAATTTCCAATGGTATCAAAATAAAAGTACCTAGGAACAAATCTAAACAAAGATACATAAGAATGGTATAGAACAAAATATAAAACTCTTGATCATTCAAGAAGATCTAAATGAATGAAGTAATACACAGTGTTTCTGGAACACTCAAATGTATAAATAAGGCAGTTCTCCACACATTAACCTTTAGATACAAAGCAACCCCAATACAAATTCCAACAATTGGGGTATGTGTGTGTATGTGTGCGTATTTAAGTTGACAATCTGAATTCCAGCATTTTTATGGAAGTGGAAAGGACCACTACTATCAAGATATATTTGAAAGAGAAAAAAAATGGGAGAATTTAGTAGTTGCAAAACTTATAAAAAATTATAGTAATTAAGATGAAACAGAATTATGAAGGAATATAAATCAAAAAAATGTAATAGAACAGAAACTAGAAACTGCATAAATATGACAACAAACACTGATATTTAGAAAAGACAAAAATAGGGAACATAAAAAATTCATTAATCTGTAGCAGTTCTAATATCTTGTTGAGCAGACATTACAAAGGACCTCCTACCTTGAGATTACTGGTTAGGAATAACCTCTTAAGATTTGAATTTGACTCCATATATACTTACACACAGTGTGTGAGTGTGAGTAGCCTTGACATTATCATCTGTGGTCTTTCTAACAAAAAGGCCTGAGACCTGAGATTCTATCATATTTATAACTTTTAACAAGTTAGCCTGCCACAGTTTCACAGATATTGGCAGAAAACATGAGACTCCTGGGACAGAGATAAAAATTCTTATTATTCATAGCAATAGCTCTAGTCAGAACATCAGCATTTTCTTGTGCCTGTCCCCTGAGCCCCAGTTCCCTCAGGGAGACAGAAAGAAGGTCAGATGATACTTGATCACACAGTGGGCTGCATTATGGAAAAAAAAATCATGAACTTGGAGAACTCATGTCTTAAAAATGAGCAGTAAGAGTACCTGATTAAGTACCTGATTCAGTACGTGGGATACATTATCTTCATTATACTGGAGAGTAAACATTCCAGACTTTTGCCTGAATAGACATCATTTCTGTTTTCCACAGCTGCTCACTATACAAATATCTTTACAAAGATTGCCCAGAACAAACCAGTTAATGCCTCTGCTAGCAAGATAGACAGAAGCATGAGAAAGCCATGGAGAATTATCTCCTAACACTTGCATTTTCATCCTCTCCTTGGCCACTTCTGAAGTAGACATTAGAGAATAAGTTCTCCCAGGAGGGTGGGACCAGGAGTTGAGGAGATAGATGTTTTAGCTTGTTTCCTGTTTATAAAGGATTTAAGTTCCTGAGGATTTTTGCAAATTTCATACAGTCAAAAATATTTTTAGTCCAGGATATTGTGTCTTTGGGAGAAAACTCTTTAGAGCTTCTTACCTATTTGAATTTATAGAGTTCCATGTGTTATTAGCCATATGCATAGATCTAGACATTTCTCTATCTTTGGATTTAAAGTGGATACACTGAGCCTATCAGTTTGGTGGGAGAGCAGTCTCCTTACCCTGAAAAAATTTGTTCAACTCTTAAGATTCCCAGGTATCTCAACTTCTTCAGCCATTTTAACCATTGTTGCCTGAATTTACCCTAGATTTGCCATTTGCCATTATGCTGAGTTCTGACTGACTTTTCTTGCTCATAGCATTTCTCAACTTTATCTTTTACTATTTAGGATTATTAATAAATTGCCATGCCCAGTTCTTCATGTCCACAAATTCCTGAACTCTTTTTATTTCCTCTAATTCCTTCTTACAAGTAGGATATTTTTTTCTTAAATAAACCATATTAAATGCAACCAAAAAGAAGCCAATCCACACATAATATTGCCATTCTATTTTTTAACATCTATCTCTAAAGTCATAATATATATTAGCTTTATTATCTGCTTTTCAAATCGCAGGCAGAATTATTACCTAGTATTTTGCCTGTCCATTCCATGGATTGTCATAGGTCCAACTCTCAATATTAGTTTTCTCTCTGTAGCCAGTCACATATTTTAGTTTTTTTTTTATGATAGTACCCCAATTCTAAGAACAAGTTTCTATAACACATTCTGTAACAGTTTCTATAATAAGCAATCCTAAAAATCCCAAGTTGTTTAAAGCAAAGATTTCTTTCTTATGAAGACATATGTCTACTGAGTGCTCTGTTTCTAATAGTCTTTTAGCAACCTAAGCAGACAAATCAGCTGGGATTTTGAATGTTACTGGGCATTGAGTAAGAGGAAGTAAAAAGTTGGGGTGGGGTGGGGCAAGGGAGTCTTGCACTGGCAATTAAATGTTCTAACCAGAGGAGACACATTTGTGGTTCTTACAGCTCATGGTCATCACTAGTCACATACCTTACTCAACCACGAGGGGTCAGCAAGTACGGTTGGCCCATGTGTCTAAATGATGACGATTCTGAAATATCTGGTCAGCAAAATTAATGATAATCATAATACCCAGAAGATAGTTTTGGTTGTCACAAGTGGAAGAAACTGACTAAATGTTTAGCTGAATCCTGCTGCTGGAATATTGCTGCTTCTGCCAAGGATACTAAAGGAAATACGAAGGCATGCATCACACCCAAGGCCTGAGCAGAATCCTTAAACAGAGAATGAATAATTAGAAGTTTGAGAGTGGAGAGAGAGAAGTTAAGGTGCAAGTAGTTGATGATAACAGGAAGCTTAGGAGTTGATTTGAGAAAAAAGCACTCTGTGCCTCCTTCAAGTAGTTCCCTGAGCAATTAGGGACAGTGAGGGGAGGGAGGAGGTGGATGTGGCTGCTACAAAGTCCTCTCTCCACCTGTGTGGCAGGGATAAGCTCTACAACATGATTTCCATTTGACTAGGCAGTATAGTATGGCGGAAACTTGAATTGGTTTGAGATTAGAAAAACCTGTACTGGAATATCAGTTTTTCTGTTTACTATATATGTGACCACAGGAAAGTAATTTAATAATATCTGAGTCTTTATTTTACCTATAAAAGCCAGAAATACAATATTCCCTTACTGGGGCCTGTACATTAATGATTAAGAAGCATGTGGAATGATGCCGGCACAAAATCTTTATTTAATAAATAGCAGCAGCTGCCATTATTATCATTAATAGTAGTAGTAGTAGTAGTAGTAGTAGTAGTAGTAAACAGTAGTAACCATAGTGCCTGATGTTATTTACTAATACAGTCCCTGTGACAGTCCATCAATTCTTTGGGTTACTGTTTGATCTGATATAGTGTATATTTTATTCTTATCTACTCCTTGTTATTTTCTTTCATCTACACAGTTGATAACAGGAGAACTAAAGAGGAAATTATACTTTTGTAGTATACACCACAATTACTTAATTATACATAAGTACTTTGATTGATAAAACTCAGCAATAAGAAAACAACGAGATACCACTACACAGCGATTAGAATGAGCAAAATCCAGAACACTGACACCAAATATTGGCAAAGATGTGGAAAACAGAAGAGATGATTTATGTAGATTTACAAGTAGATGAGCTCCAGATGTTTTTTTTGATCTACTTCTCCCCAGGTGCTTTTCTGCTTAATAAATATAACATCCAAGTTGGAAAAAAAAAAAAAAAAGATGTGAAACAATTGGAAGTCTCATTAGTTGGTTGTGGGAGTGCAAAATAATACATCTCCTTTGAAAGACACTGGCAGTTTCTTAATAAACTCTTGCCATACAACCCAGCAATCATACTCTCTAGTTTTTACATAAATGAGTTTAATTCTTCTGTCCAACAGCTTTGTTCATAATTACCAAGGGTGGGAAGCAACCAAAATGTTCTTTAGTGGGTAAATGTATAAATAAACTATGGAATATTATTTAACAGTAAAAACAAATGAGCTATCAAGCCATGAAAAGACATGGAGGAAAGTTAAATGCATATTACTAGTGAAAGCCAATCTGGGAAGTCATCATCCTGTGTGATTCCAACTATATGAAATTCTGGAAAGGGCAAAACTATGGAGACGGTAAAAGGATCAGTGGTTTCCTGGAGTTAGGGAAGAGGGAAGAGATAAATAGGCAGAACACATGGAATTTTTAGGGCAGAGAAAATACTCTGTATGTTACTATAACAGTGGATAAATATCATTATACATTTGTCCAAACCCATAGAATGTAGAACACCAAGTGTGAACCCTAATGTAAACTATGGACTTTGGATGATAATGATGTGTCAAGGTAGGTCTATAGATTGAAACAAATGTACCCCTGATGTAGGACGCCCATGGCAGGCAAGGCTTTTTTTTTTTTTTTAAAGATTTTATTTATTTATTTGAGACAGAGAGAATGAGAGACAGAGAGCATGAGAGGGAGGAGGGTCAGAGGGAGAAGCAGACTCCCTGCCGAGCAGGGAGCCCGATGTGGGACTCGATCCCGGTTCTCCAGGATCATGACCTGAGCCGAAGGCAGTCGCTTAACCAACTGAGCCACCCAGGCGCCCCCAGGCAAGGCTTTATATGTGTGGGAACAGAGGGTACATGGGAATTCTCTGTATTTTATGCTCAATTTTGACCTAAAACTGCTCTAAAAAAAAAAAGTTTATTAATATGAAGGAAAAAGAAAAAAGAGTACTTTTTTGAGCTGACCTGAATTTGAAAAAAAAAAAAAATCTGGGGGTGCCTGGGTGTCTCAGTTGGTTAAGTGTCCAACTTTCGGTTTTGGCTCAGGTCATGATCTCGTGGCTGTGGGATCGAGCCCCGCGTGGGCTCTGTGCCTGGTGTAGAGTCTGCTTCAAATTCTCTCTCTCTCTCTCTCTCCTTCTCACTCACTGTCTCTCAAATAAATAAATAATCATTTTAAAAAATCTGAGTTATGAAAGAGTATTTGCCACCTTGATTAGTTGGATATCTTTATTGATTGTTGTGGCATATTATTAGGTTAAACTGTTCTGGTGAAGAATCATACAATTAATCATAGGGAAATGAGGCAAATAAAGTTAATCTAACATTCAATTATCTGAAATGTCCCCTATTCCATAAAAGCAGGTTGAAGAACATTGACATATACCCCATCTCTCTTCATTTTGCTTCTTTATAGAGAGATGTACATAATTAAAGTGTCAGTGTTTCCAGAAACATGTGGCTAAATAAAACATTAATGTCACTTTGTCTTTCTGATAACTTCATGGAAAGTTATTCAATTAATTAGACTAATATCCCAGTGTAAGGGGAGACATCTCTATGTAAAGTTGCTGTGAGGCAGCAGTGACTAGATCAGACTGCTGGAGTTGCCTTTGAGCCAAGTTTTGACAGGATTTTTGACTTCTCTCTCTTTTGTATTTTTTTTCCCCATGGAATTTTGACTCGTTCAGAATGTGACAGTGAAACAGAATAGGCTACATTTGACTGTTTTCTTAAAAAAGGAAAATATCTGGAAGTGGGAAATACACTATGGTGCATTTCTGCTCTCCCTGATACGTGCTATGCCACTTAAATGCCTTGCCTCTCAGTTCCAAATCTCCCCGTCTTTATTCTCCTTTGAGGTACTGAAACTGTACCCTGTAGACATTTCTCCCTTTGCAGCTGTCGGGTGTGTCACTAGAAGGAGCTGGAGGGACAGTGTAAGAGGAAGGGGCTTCCTGCTTCTGTGTGCTATTTCCATGCATAGGCCAGCCAGTGAATCAGCATATAGGAGTTCTGACAGTACTCTCTTCAGGAACCTTCATAGACTAGTTCTGGCTTTCACAATCCTACAGGTTTTTCTAATCTGGCAGGCCACTCTTGCATCTAAGCTCTGGTAGGTTCACTTGCAAATTTCTTCATATCTGGAAGGCTGGTATTCTTGTAGCAGTAACATACTCTCCAAAGGGGTCTGAATTTAAAATGGAAACGGGGCGATAGTCTAAGTCTGTTCCTTCCTTGTTCACATTTCCTCAGCTCTTGGGAGAGTAGTAGCTGAGTTAAGCCTTTTCTACTTCTGTATACCTTATAGTTTCCTTTTAACCTTCCACCACCCAGTTGATAATTCTGTATATAAAATTTTCCCCCTTCAAATTCCCAGTATGGTTTATGTCTTCTGAATGATACACATGTATTAAGTATGTACCTATTGCTTGGCAATAGGAAGTCCAAACATGGCAGTGTCCAATTATTTTTATTAGTGGAAGCCAGGGCAAAAAGCTACTTCTTCCATAATGGTGCTTGGTAAGAATGCAACTATTTAAATTGAGCATTCATGCCATCAATGAGGATTAATAATTCAGTATATCCAAGATTTATCCCAGTGGTTAATGGGCTGTGTGTGTGTGTGTGTGTGTGTGTATTTGTAGTATATGATCTCTGAAGATAAATCCACTAACTTTTTAATTTCTTGAAACTTTTTTCTGTTGTTCGTACTTGCATAATTCTACTTCCTTTATCACTAACATGTGGAAAAGGAGATTAGTTTGAATTAATCCAGCCACTACTACATGCATACATTGTTTTATAATGGTCTATTTAATTATCTCACTTTTTTTTTTTTTTTTTTTTTTTTTTTTTATTGTTTTTTTTATTATTTTCTTTTTTTTTTTTTTTTTTTTGCATTGTACTTCACATATAAATGTCAAGCAGTGTTTGGATATAAACGCATATCCTCTCTGTTGGACAAGATAAATTACAGAATTCAAAATACTTTTGTTGCTGCTTCTTCTAGGTATAGATTTTCCCCAGGTAAAATTTGAGTATTTCTTAGAAGGATTTTTGTGTATGGGTATAAGTGTCAGAAAGAAGAGAATTTTCCCAATAATTTCTGCTTTATTTAGCACAGTGAAGGGAATCTAGCACTTGCTTGCTAAATGGTTTATCTTCCTCACTTAGCACTACAAAAGGAGGATCTTGGGGATACTTCAAAATTTGAATATCCTGAATCTCCCCCTGGTAAATTGTTAAAAATTACTCCATTCTTTTATTCTTCAATTCGAGTCCTTGTTTTCTCATTTTACTCCACTTTAAGTCACATATTACTTGAATTAATTTCCTTGTTACTGCCTTCATCCTATTGTGTTCAGTGACTTTAAACATTTTAGGAAGACAGTAATACATAATGAAAAAAACACTTTCCCATCTTTGTGTTCTGACTGCCTCTTCATTAATATATTATCTTGATCAAGTTACTTAAATGCTCTGACCTTTTCATTAAATAATGATAATATGGTCCATGTGATATTTAATTATATAATTATATTAGTCAGGGTCTGCCAAGATAATGCTTTGTACCAAACAGTCCCATAATCTCAGTAAGCATTTATATATCAGGTGAAGAGATGGGGGTGGCCATTCTGTCTTGGGGCTTTTTATAAAATTAGCAGGTTAGCATAGTGATTGGAGGAAATATTTATGAAGTCTGTTGGTTTGAGCGCAGTTCTCAGCTCCAACATTTACTGTATGAACTTGGGTATGGTTTTTAGTGTTTCTGTGACTCAGTTTCCTCATCAGTAAAATGGAGTTGATGATAATAATACCTACATCTGAGAGGATTTGTGAGAATTAAAATACTACTCAAAAAAGGTTTTAGGATAGTGATTGGCAAATAGCCATAAATAAATGTGAAGCAGTATTATAATTAAGAAGATTTCAAAAGTATTAATTGTGGCAAAAATAGGCTGTCTTTTGAAGAGTATCACTGACATGATAGGGTGACTGACTGAGGCTCGACAGAACTCTACTGCATTTCTGGTAGTGCTTTAGACACTTTGTACCTCTTTCCTACTCAAAAGGGGCCTTTGTTTTTAGAATATCAAGAAAATAGAAGCTGATCACCTCTGGCTGATAGGTCAAACTTTTTTTCATATTTTTCTAATGGAAATTCAATAAAAGCACATGATTCTTTTGGTCTCAATAAATCTGAAGAAAAATTTTAAGAATTTGGCTAACTACATCCAATGAAAGCTTTTCTCCCTGAATACTGAGCTTGTTCTCTCTAGATAAGTAGATGAATTTACTCATGAGAATTCCTGTGTGAAAACCCTCCTCATCTCCAGTCTTAATACTAGTTTGGGACAATCATCTAGTTTTTCATATATGTTGATGGTACTTATTGTGTTGTCGTTGGTCAGGTACTTTGTGGCACCTTGCCACATGCCATACAGAAACTATCTTTCTTACTCTCACATAAAAATAAAATTTTAAACATAAGCAAAATATACATATAGATCAGCAACTTCTTCACAAATCCTCTGTCAAATAAAACAAAACAAACAAAACAAAAACAAATTCAGACCTGATAAGAGGAGACCTGATATGAAAGGATTATTGCAAGGGGGAAGGCGCTAATGCAACACGGTCAGAACATTCTCACCATAAAGATAGGCAGGTGTCTCAAAGGTTCCACAAAAACAATTTTTCTTTTACAGAGAGGAGTGAACAGGGCAGGGAGGAACTGGGTGTGGGAAGTAGGATGAAGGGTGAGCAGTAGACCACATGCTGTTTCATTCTGGGGCCAGTCTATTCTCAGGAGGGGCTTTTAGGTCATATGCTGGCTGGCGCCAAGGGTGGGCCAAAGTTCCGGGACCTGGGGGAAAGAGACAAGCTTGACCAAAGTTTGGTTAACAAGCAGTATTATAAACCAAGAGCAACCAAATTATAGAAGCAAATGTTATTTATTCAAAGCTTGTTAAGTCAGGGGTTTCAGCCATCATCACCTGGGTTTGGCAGAGACATAAAAGCAGGCAGAGTGAGAAAGCTTTCTAGTGGAGAAAAGGGGAAGCTCAGGTTTGAACTGATTGGAGGCTGTTGTTTTGAGGAAGCTATAGGTGGACTAAGTAGAAGTGGGGTTTCCTATGTGATTGGTGAGGGTTGCACATTTGGCTTTCTCTGGTTGCTCCAAAGTTGAAAACAGGAAAAAGAATTAAGAACGCTATAGTTTATTAATCAAGTCCTGGCCATTATAGGCTGATTGCTAAAAAGGTAATTGTTTAGCTTTCTGAGTTATCACTTTAGATAGCATTCTGGCTTCCTGCAAGTCTGATTTAGAGCAGGCTGGCTTCCTGGGTGGTTTGTTGTAGGTAAGGATTTGGTTCTCTGAACGGGTTGCAGGCTATGGGTCAAATTTCTATTTTTTTTTTTTTTTTTTTAAGTAGGCTTCACGCCCAGTGTGGAGCCCATTGCAGGGCTTGAACTCATGACCCTGAGATCAAGACCTGAGCTGAGATCAAGAGTTAGATGCTTAACCAACTGGAGCCACCCAGGGGCCCCACAGTTCTATTTTTATATATGGTCTGGACATTGTTCATTTGTGTATTCCTTCTCTCAAAGTGTTTTGTTCTGATCAATCAGTAGGGACAAAACAACTCAGCTAATCACTTATCAGGGTAAGAAGGAATTCAGAGGGTGCATTTTGGTTTTTGGGCTTATCATAGGTAAACAAGGGAGACATCTAACTGCAAGCCATTTCCAGGAACACAAAAGGGTGGGAAGATTTCTCAACTTTGCTATTTTCCAGGATCATAGGGCTTAGGTGAAATGCAACATTCTCTGACCCTTATTTATACAGCAATATATATAGATGTGTAAATAGATATGTAAGTGTTAATTATGGACCAAACACCTCATAGAAGTTAATGTGAACATCTTTAGCATATCTATCTATATTTATCTATCTATATCTATGTCTATATATAGGTATAGATATATCTTAAAATACTAAATATTTCATTTTGAATCTTCTGTTTGTGTGTTTGTTTTTTGAAAAAGAGATGAATCTAAATATTTGGGAGCATGCCTAGGGCTTTTCAGTGTTCCTTCCTATGATACATTAATGAGGTATTTGAGGACATTTAGAAGATGTTCCTCACCTACTGATGTTTGCTGCATTTTAGGTTGAAAATGCACTTCAGGTCATCACAAATGCAGACTCCTTCCTCTGTTACTGAAATTAATAGGTACCTTATCCCATATTGGCCATAGATGTGATTCCTCAGGCTTTGCTTTCCTTACACTTAGTGTTAAAGACTCAGCCATCTTTTTATTCAACTCGGTTTCTCTGATAGTCCTGCCACAGACTTGTGCACCTTCAGGGAACAGTGCTTGGAACAGATATAACAGACACTATACTTTAGGATCTGCCAAGATTGCATTATAATTCAGAGCTAAAAAGAAATTCAGAGAAGGTTCATTTATAGGATTGTTCATTATCACTCTCATCGATTTCCTTAAATTTAACTCCACGTGTCCATAATGATTCAATAGAAGAGCCTCAGGAAATTTGAAAGGGCTGTTTAAAACAGAGTGATTGCCTTGTTTGTGTGGACATCTCTTTGATCATCTAAACATGAAATAAATTAGATGGTGGCATTTCCATTGTTGCTTTCTCACTGTTTAATCTATATCAGAGCAATATACACGTTACCAACCCATTTCAATCTTAACTCAATGTGAGGCTTTCAAAATTGAGCCATAAACCATTTTGAAAAAGGAATCCAAAAATGGAAACAAAGATTTTCATATAGGAAGCTGCATTCTAAAATTTAATTTTGGAAGAATCTTATTTAGAAATGTGAGATATAAGATGCATGGCATGGAACAGCTAGTGGAAAGCACAGGGTCATGTGAAGACAAGTATGAGACCAGTGGATCAAAGACATATACTCTGGTGTCCCTAATGTGAAAGAGACCACTAACATAAATTAGAAGATGCTAGAGAAGCTACCTGTCTCCCAAGATATGTGAACATGCCAGTTTAAATGCTGAAGTATACCATGTACATATTAGAATGATCAGATATAAACGGGAGAAATAACTATAAGCATATGTTAACCATTAGCCTTTGCAATGTGAATAGTTTTGTTGTTGTTGTTGTTCTTTGTTTGCTTGATCAGTATTGCTCCATAAAATATGGGACTTTAAGAGAAAGAAAATTTTATAAAATTATTGCAGTGGATGATCAAATGCAAAACAAACATCTTTAAAATGAGATCAGGGAGGGATGAAAGTAGCAGAATGGGTAAGTAAGAGATACCTGATAAATTTCACAAAACAATCACTCTGGCTTAAGTATTAAGAAAACTTTGCCATTAGTTTTGAATCAGATTCCAAACAAAACCAGGAGCTAATTAATTAGACAATGGAAAATTTGAGAACTTTTGCAGCAAAAAGAGTAAACAAACTTCTAAGTCATGTTTTCTGTGTAAACAAGAAAAGGCAGGCAGAGACGAACTAAGTGGAAGTGTGGGTGAACTTGTCCCAAATTTCCCATTTATTAAATTTGACTATAAATGCACAGCAACTAGACTAGGCTAGCGTATTCTTTACAGAGGTCCCCTTGAAAAGATTCAGTTGTTCTACTGAATAACAAAACTGTCACCACTATTGTATGTGTGCCACCTGTATCCCCTTATCTTTACCGATTTGGTACGTGCTCACCTGTCTTCCATTGCAGAATCTCTATTTCTTTACCTGAGGTCGTTCTCTTTTTAGTGAGCAAGGTTCATCAACCCAAGCATGGGCCATTTCTGCTGAGGACGTAGGACCACGTGGGTGCAGTGCTTAACCAATAACTAAAGGGAGGTGATGAAAAAAATACATCACTCTTCTTGTCCCTTGTGTGGGAGAACTTGGAGGCATGCTCTCCACACTGGCTCCTAGGATTTCCCCTGCAGAATTAAGCTTCAGCGATCCACAATGGTAGTGGGCTTGATTATGTACTTTCACTCCTGTGTTTCACTTTCCCTACTGTTTCCTTCACCTTTCGCACAAATACTTACAAGAGATCCTGGTCTCAAGGTCTGCCACAGGGGAACCCAAACTCAGACAAAGTCAGTTGAGCAAGTTACTTTATATAATGTAGATATACCACGGTTAAGTCCTCTTGTTACAAAGCTGTTACCTTAAAATAACCTGTTTGATGATAGATCTCTGAAATCTCTGCTTGGGGAGAGAGTATGAGAGAGAGTGAGTGAGCGAGCAAGCTTGGGTGTTTCAGTAGGTATGAGAAAATGAGATTCATTCTGGTGCAGCCATTGCCAAGAAGTAAAGGATGCTGTGAGCAGCAGCTTGTGGTTGAAGTTAGTGATGTGGGCACAACTGCCGAGGCATAGATTTGGCCTCCACTCCATATGCACTGCATAGCTGGCTAGGCTGCTAGAGGAGCCTACTGTAGAAGGACAGCCTGCTGGGCTTGAGATAAAACACACCTGCTCCTCATTGCTTCCTTCTGGGACCTTCTTTGCTAAAAGGGATCATCTCTTTTTCAATAAACACTGGGCTCCGTTACGGGAATACATCATGTAGGACTGAAAAAAAAAAAAAGCCACAATCCACAGAGGAAAGTTGGTAGAACATTATTCCAGGCAGAAAGAGAATTGTATCTGCCAATTTATATTGGTCTCGTACCCACTATCATTACCGAGACATCCATAATCCTAAAAAGACTTTCAGGAGAAAAATAAGCTCAATTGTCAAAGAACCACAGATTTACAGTTGGTTTCAGTGGTCCATAACCAGTTAAATAGCTTGACATTTGAGACCCTCCAAGCAGAAATGTTAGAAAGACATCCGAGAAACTTTAATTGCTGTGTAAATAGATCACCAGTCTCCTTAAAATTAAGAGTATTCTTAAGCAATATTTTGACCTTTGAAAAATTAAAATAATACAGTCAACAGTATATTCTCTGTGGTTCAAGTTCTCCCAGATCCTTTTTTCTTGTGCGTTTGGTTTGTAGATGCAAGAATCAGAAACTACCACTCAAGAAAGCAAAATGGTTCTTTAATAAATATGCAAGTTTTGCCTGATGTAAAGACTTCCTAATAAATGCATTATTTCATGGTGTCTTAGAAGCAGTTATTGCGAGTTATTTTCTCTTATGAGCCAGAACAATTGAAGGGTTAGGAGAAAGGACAGATCCACATGCCTAAGATAGCTCTGTGTTGGTGAGTCAGTCTGTCTTTCTCTGTCTCTCTCTCTCATTTTTCTGCCAGTCCACCTTTCCAAAGGCTAGCTTACTGCCCCTTCCCTAGTAGAGCAGCTGCCTTTTCCTCTGAAATGTGCACTGCAGGGTTTATGATTTGCAAAAGACTAAACTTGAGTTGTCTTTTTATTTCCTCTAGCTATTTCTTCTTGACTCCTAGGTATCCTGATTTTCATTTGATCCACAGGCCTGGTTTATAATGAAGAAAACATGAACCACATTTGAATAGAACACACTTACAGTTTATACAAGTTGGAAAACCAAATAAAAAGAATGAGAGAGGCTTTCACAATTTTCTCTAGGGATCCTGTGTTAGTCTTCAAGAAGTCGCCACATAACAATATTTCCTCTCCCAAATACTGATAAATTTAAGAGCAATTTGTTGAATTCAGACCAAGGGAGAAATGATAAATTGTGTGACAATTAATGATGATATTAATGAACTCTTACCATTACATAATTATGGAGCTTTTTGTAAATGATGCCAGCTTCGATTTTGCAAGTACCATACCATAGCTCTTTTGGTGATAGCTCCAACCAGAAGTAGTTTATAAATGTCAATGTATATCAATTTGTGAAAGAAAATCCTATGAAAGGGTAGTTCAGTTTCTCTCAGCCATATTCAATAGAAATATGATGCAAAACACATGTAATTTCAAATGTTCTAGTTGCCACATTAATATTTTTTAAAATCAGTAAATTAATGATATATTTACTTCAATACATCTAAAATTTTTACTTTAAGATTTAATCAATATAAAAGTTATTAATGAGATACTTTACATTTTTTTGGTACCAAGCCTTTGAAATTTGGTATGCTATTTACAATTATAGCACATTCCAATTTGAATTGGCTACATTTTAGATAGCAGGTCTATCTGCTGTCTGGATATCCAAGGATAAAAAGTGCTGCTACTTTAAAACCCAATAAAATACTGCATTGTTCTGGTGGCATTTTTGAGAGAGAAGGGAGAGCATCTATAATACGATGATAAAAACTCACAGCAGATAATGCCTTTTTCCAAAACAAATTGCTTATATTTAAGAATTAGGTCTGTTGCTCAGCACTGTGTATTTGGAATTGACTCAGCTTGCTCCTTGGCACCTGAAGAAGGATGTAGTGACTTTTATTGCTTCTAGGACATGATTTGTTTAGAGTTTGGTAGGTAAACAATGACAAAAAAATATGGAAGGTATACATATTAAGGGAGGTTTATATTGTACATCTAGGAGTTCTTAGAATAAGAGTGCAGTCGGTTCTTTTTTTTTTTTTCCTCCCTACTATAATCAGTTTGTTGAGATAGCATCATGGTGAAAAAGAATGCTGCAAAATTGATAGGGCATCCTCTCCTAAATCAAGTTGCCTTTATAATTAGTCGAAAATGGAATAGAGACCATTTTTAATGGTGCTATTTTTGTTGTTGTTTTTCAGTCACTGTGGGCTACAAAGGATACAGAAGTACACTGGCTCCAATTTAGATTCCCTAGGCATGAAACTGTTCTGCTTTACATACTGAGAAGAGACCATTTCCAGTTAGTCCTACATGGCCATGAAATATCAACAAAACATTTGAAGCTAGAATGTAGTTCTTATGATGCTTTTATAGAAACATAAAACATTTTATTTGTCAGGTCATTAATACTACTTATATATTTCTGACTATTGGCAACAGAGATATGTAGGGAATATATGCTATTAAGATGTTTTTCCTCTTTTTTTATTAGAGTAATCTAGTATTTCTGTTCAACCCCTTGCATTCCGTCTTCATATTCTGTAAAGATTTTGCTCAAAAAAGCAAAATGTATTATCCTGTCCAGGAATGTTCCCACAATGAAGAATGTAATTAGACTTTTCCATTTGTCAATATTTACTTCTTAGGTCAACGAGAACTGTAAGAATCAATTGATAAAATCTCAACTACAGAAAACCATTTTATGATGACAAATACTCTATATTAAGGCTTCTCAGTTTTTCAAAAATTGTATATAATATTTTTTGCTAAGCCCTAAGTCAAATACCAAGGGAAGTTTTAATAACTCATGAAAAGCAAAATATGAAAGAGAGAAAAAAAAAAAAACTTTTCTCTGTAAAAACTCTAGGAAAATAGTGGGGTTCACTTGTAACTGAATTATGATACTTTAAAAATAGAATTAACTCAAGAATTTTGCCTGATTTTGTCAATGAACATGAGCTTTTAAGTTATGTATAAAGTATATTCAGAAATCTTTGTAAAACCACAGGATCTCCCTTTCACAAAGTTCTGGATCTATTGGAAAAATTTCAAATCCAGAATAAATAAAGTAAAATCACCTAGGAATTGGTAGAAACTTAGAAATATCATGTGGTAAAAAAGAAGGGGGAAGGAATGTTAAAGGTTGATAAGGAGGAGATATTATTGAAAAATGTCTTAAAATCATTTTTAAAAGCTGGAGAACAGTTTAAACGGAACTGATACTGAACTATTGTCAATAAGAAGAGTTAGGAAAAAAATTTGTGCTTTTGGAAATGTTCTAAAACCTATCAGTAAAGGCATTAGGAAAATATTTTTTTCTAAAATGGAAAAAGGGATTTCATATTTGGATGAAGACCTACTCTGAAATACACTCACTGAAAATGCATATTATGTAAAGAAAAAAATCCACTTGAAACTGGCAGTAATGAGAATGTATGAGCATAAAATAGAAATTGACCGGAGTGTCACAAATTTTAAGTAATTTAAAGTCAATTTCTTTATATTTGTTGATTCGTTTTGGTGCAAGTTTGTGTGTGTGTGTGTGTGTGTGTGTGTGTGTGGCTTTCAGTAGGTTCACATGAAATCTGTTTCCCAAACATGTTTTCGTTTAAGATCTTAAGTTTTTCAAAATGACTTTTTTTTTTTTTACCCTAGAGAGTTTTATTTACCTCAACCACTTGGTTCTGTAGTGATTACTTAATGTATATTTTGCACCATAGTTTCCAGTTGTCATCCATTATAATATAAGCAACATTTTTTTTTACAAAAATATTTGGTGCCGAGATATTATATTCACATGAGCATCTCAAAGGTCCTGCCAAGACACATCTTGCTTTCCCTAATATGATGCATTCAATACCCCCATATTAATCCTACCTAGATATCAACATTGAGTTTCCATTATTTTTGTACAAATATTGCAAGTACATTCATACTTAAATGTATCACATAGCTAATTCCTGTTGCCTAGGAGTTCTGTTTGACTCTGTAGGACTTGAATGTTTAAACAGTCTCACTTTTATGCCATTGCTACCCAATAATTTACTGCCAGGAGGCTAGCATTTGATTTGTTTTTCAAGCAATTCTGTGAAGGAATAGAGAAAGAGAGATAAATACCTTATAAAATAGAAGCACTTTTTTTCCCTAATACAAACATACATTTTGTTCAGAGGAATATTTTTGTTCATTAACTAATTGAATTAATTAGTTAATCCAATATTCAATTATTTAAAATAATTCAATAACTATCTAGAAACTACTATGGACAAGGTCAATGAGCAGGTGTTTATGGTGTGAGTTGTGGGGTGATATAAACATAAGTAAGCTTTGTGTTATCAAGGAAAGTTTAAGTTATTAATAAAGACAAGCTATACATAAATAACGACAGTACAAGGAAGAAACTAATAAGTATAATGAGAATGGGTGGAAGTATTTTATATTCAGAAGAGGGAGAATGCACTGAGCTATGATGATTGGAGTTTTAATACAGTTGGTGACATATTAGAAAAATACAAAAGGAATAAAATTTAAACAGAGTGCCATATTCAGTGAGAATAACAGTTCAGATCTGGAAAAGCCTGTATTGTATATAGGAAATGAGGCTCACTGTGAGGAGAGCAGATGTCCCCTGTGATAAGGTATAAAACCATTTTGTGATGGGCCTGGAAGGATCCAGGAGTTAGTCTTCGGTTGAGGTGTTCCATTCCCAGTGTTTGAGCAGAGAAATCATATTACAAAATAGTGAACTTGGAGGGGAGCAGTACTGTGTGATTAATGGGAGAAGACTGGTGGCAGTATTGTTAGGGTAGGGGAAAGCTTGTGAAGGATGCAAAAGGCATTGCGAAAAACGCTCAACCACGTGTCCGTCATAAAGAAGCGGGGCAGCGGGGTGGGGAATAAAAGGTTCACTGTGAAGGGCTGGTGAAATCATTAGAAAGGGAATTAGAGGTTGAGGGAGGAGCTACTGTGTGAGAGGAAAGACAACCTAATGACAAAGTCAAGCCTGAGGCATGGATGTGCAGATGTCCAAAGAGCTGTGAAAACATGAGGACTGGAGCAAAGGAGTGATGTGGGCCATTTGAGAGGCAAATCTTTATTTAAGAACTAAATTTGGTAGGTAAATATTCACTGATGTTGAAGCGTCCCTTAAAAATTGGGAGGGTTGTCCATGGGCATTATGACAAATGTAAGAATATGAGACATTCAGAGGCACACATCCCATCTGTGCTCTGGCTGGTCATGTGCATGAAAGCAAAACAGGGCAATGAATGGATGTGTTAAAAATCAGAATGGGTTCTAATTCTTTGAAAATTCACATTAATTTCCTTATACTTACATGGAATTTTGGAATACTACAGATTGTTGTTGAATATTTATCAAAATGTGATGTTGTGTCACATGTAACATTGCGATCAAGATGGAGAAAGCAGAGAAGAAGCTGGACATGGTAACAATGAAATACTCAAGGGATCAGGTAATATGAGAGGTAAAGCAAGTCATGGGTAAGAGTCAAGGCAGCAGGTCATAGAAAGAGAATGATGTGCAAGGATCAGAGAAAGCAGTGTGTCAGGATCCATTTTGAGAACAAAACTTAGAAGTTCACATATTCTGGAGGGCAGAGCAAGAATGAGAGGTTCAAAGACCCGGGAACACATATGCACCAAAGCCAGCAAGAGGCACCTGGAATGAAGCAGTTACTTAATACCCAGCCAATGTCTAGCTGGTATGAAAAATTTAGGCATGTAAAACTAATGGCTAAAGTCACTGGTAGGGTTTAATTTATTTGCTCATATTTTATTTTGTTGTTGTTTTATGGCAGCAGGTAAAAATTCTTATAGAATCTCTGTATGTCACTGACTTTCAACTTTGGCTACTCATTTGAATGACCAGAAGAGCTTTAAATTTTACTGATGACTGGGTAACTCCCCCCAAATTCCAGATTAACTTTCCTGAGTGTAGTTTAGGCAATTGGAGTTTTGGACCCTCCCTAGGTGATTGGATTAGCCCACGTTGAGGAGTTCTACATATGGAAAGCTGACCATAACAGCATTGCTCACAGGGAAGGGGAGTAAAGGAACCTGTATGCTACTGGTTATCTCTGCACCAGTTTGATCTAGGTTATGAAGTAGAATACCTAGGGGATAATTCTAAAAATATAGAAGCCTCAATCCCACCCCCCTCCAAAATTGAATGGAATCTTAGTGTTAAAGGTAGAACATAAGTGATTCTCATACATACCCGTTAAAAATTCCCTGACGTAGGTCTTTCTAACAGACTCTATAAACCACTACTACAAATAAAGATTTTGACTTCTGCTGAGTTTCTAAGCTTCTTATGAAAGATAATACTTTGGCCTGCTTAGAACTCATGATTCAGTGCAATTAGTTTCCATCTCTATATTAAGTAATAATTAATTACCATTAAGAGCTATACTGATAGTCCCTGAAGATTCAAAAAGTCAAGCCATCGTCCTTGTCCTTAGGAAGCTACCCACCTAGTGGAGGAAAGCAAGTGTAGGGGCTGAGTACTCTGCTAAAACGGGGTGGAGCATGTAGGGCTGGCCCAAGCAGAAAGGAAGTCAACAGTACTGCACAAAGAAACCAGGTGGAAGCACTTCATTGGTAGGAAAGATCAGGAGAAGACCCTGGGTCGCTGAAGACAAAAAACTGCCGGGAATGGCCTGCAATCCCTATACCAACGGATGAAAGGTGACTCCAAACTTTGCCGTGAAAGAGAGAAGGCAGCAAGGGGGTCAACACTCAGAGACGAAGACCTTTTGCTCTTCTTTGCTCCCACTTTTTTGGTCCTTCAGGAGGATCACAAATCCTTATCACTGTTTCTCAAGCACGTGATGTGTGACGAGGGGTCTTACTGAAACTAGGAGGATCTGTTTTCGGGCAATATACAATATGCTAATCTGCGTGTTCTACAAGGAGTTCTGCTAAACATAGCCTAAGGGACAATGCATACATCTCTTAGATCATGGGGCAGCTGTTTGGGCTAAGAAAGCTTCGGGGAAGGTAACTCCCCGCGACAGTCCAATGGCATAGTGGTCACGCGGCCCCAGCATTCCAAAGGCCCACACCCTTCTCCAAAACCTCCCCTGCCCTCAGTGGCCTCCATGTTACATTTTAGCAAGCCAGGTATTATGGCTGATTTCATGCTGTACATTAACCCCAACAGAAAATGAGTGTGGTAAAGGGTAGGAAAAGGTGCAAACAAACTAGGAAGTTGACAACACTCTGTGTAGTGCAAATTTCAAAATTTAACCAACACATAGGCTGCTTTCTCTGGGGGCTTCATGATGTCTCTTGCCTTCCTCCTCCCCTTTGGCGTTCAGACTAATAGAATATATGCATAAAGGTCTATTAGTTTGCCACAGGGCACATGAGAGGATCCAAGAAGCAAATCTGTATCTTTTAGGCCAACTGTTCTGCCTCTTAATAAACCGGACAAGATTAATTTTAATCTCTGATGAATCAGGGTGGCTAATTCTCCCTCTTTGGGAATAGGATTGAATGTGGGTGATGGATAGGGGAAAGGGAGAACAGAGATTTTTCTCTCGGTCCTTCTATGACAAAGACCATTAGCTGCTTATTAATACCCAGTCTCTACTTCTTCCTTAACAACATAACCCAGGTTTTGTTGAGATTGACAATGTGCCCAGTCTAGAAGCAACATTTACCAGTCCCACGTGGGGTACTGATATCCATGGGTTAGACTTCTGACTTGTGTGACATTAATGGAAATTGTTGGGCAGAGCTTACAGGAAGTTTCCCTGGAAGAGTATCATTCTTTAAGGACATACCAGCTTTTATACGTGGCTTTGCTATTGCCACTGTCCTGAAACTCAGATGTGAGGGTTGCAGGAACAGCAACCATTTCATGAAAACAAATATGAGGGTTAATGGCCTGAATTATACATAACAAAATGAAGTATAGTACCAATATCAGACAGCCTATCTCGAGACTATCATTACTAGAAGAAAACACAAATCCCTTAATTTATTTAAACCACTTGTTGTTGTTGTTGTAAGGAGTGGTGGTGTCTCAGCTGCTTCCAGGAACTTTATAATTTCTAACTGATAACTTTCTCCCATAAGGAAAGAATTGACCAAAGTAAGTACCAAATTGCAGACCAAATTGCAGACCAACCAATAGCTGGAAAAAGCACTCTTTATAATCTAAAGTAAGAAATGGCATTACAAAATCCCCCAAATCTGCATGAGATCTCTCAATAAGAAACATTTCATTCTTAAACAATACTAATAAGACTAACTTACCATTCATGTTAAGTCAACTCCTAAAATTATTTTGGAGAAAACTCCTTCCAGGTTTTTCCAATTATTAGGTGAGTAATTTGCAAAAGGCTGCCCCAGGAAGTGTCCATGGGAGGATGTGCCAGTCCCTTAAATGGAAGTGACAGCTGCTGGATAATGCTGGAGTTCTGGCTTATGCCTTCTGCCCACTCACTGTGACAGAGTTGTGATGAGTCACCTTATGCTATGAGCATAGACGAATCCCTTATGAAGAAGAATGGAAAAAATACCAACAATATTTCTTTTTTAAAATCGACTGAGCAGTTGTAAGAAATCTGCACAATTATTTTCGCATCTTTTTAAGGAGTTGCTCATCATTGTGGACATTTCATGCTTTGAATGGCTTTGGTTTAAAATTAATGACAATCCTCAAGCTCTAATGATAAACTTTACAATAATGTTTTCCACAAGCATTTAGGGATGCAACATTAGCCACTGATCTGACATTACTCAACAGTAACAATATCCCTCCATAGAATTTGAATGCTCAAGGAAAACAACATCAACAAAAAGACATTTTTATTAATAAGAAGAAGGAATCAAACCTCAGAAGGAATATTATTTTCCCTGTTGTTTCTTCTAATAGAACATTTCATTTTATAATGCCTCTGGTATTCGGGTAGAGCTCTCAGTCCCAGGAATAGCTGGAGACTGTGGGCACTGGGAGGTGGGGTTCTTAAGTCAAGGTACTGGTTGTGGGTCTGTAGTCCAGCTGTGAGATAACCAACATCACACATTGCAATTTTCAAAAATGTTTTTGCTAGAGGCAAATGTATAAATTTGGGGTTGCAGCCAATGTAGAATTTTTTTTTTTTAATTTAGTGAAAAATCATTTGCATTATCTTTCTCTATACTTTGGGGATCACATTTTCCAGATTATTATTCATTCTTTGAAGACCATTGTGATCAGAATACACTACTGAGCCCACATCCTAGCTAAGTCCCCCAACTGAGAAGTAAAGAATTCCACAACAGTCTCCATGGTATTTTGGATTAGAAGTAGACCTAATATGTGTGGTGCTTTAACTGGAAAACCACTGGATAAATTTTATTACAGATAAATTCAGCATAGCTGGGAGCGGAGGAAGACCAGGAGTGCCAAGAGTGTTTTTCCATACTCTACTCATTTAATGGGATAATGTGGCCTTTGTTTCACGCGTAATAACCATGTGAATATCAACAAAGCAGGAAACTCCAATCTGGTTCTGCCAGCCCTTCTTACTCAAATATTAATTTCTCTTATACCAACAGGCAAATTTTTTATTTTTATTTTTACCAAAGCTAAATGCAACAAATCTCCTCTCTTTTTTTTTGTCACTCATATCTCTTTCTGTCTTAGTATGAACAACCTTACTATGCTGGAACCTGAGACACAGAGCCAGGACCAGGGCTCCGGAAAATGCCAGTATCTCAGAGATGAGTTAGCATTCACTAAGCCCATTTTCCAGACTTCTTTGCAGTTAGCTGTGACTAACGCATTTTTCCCTTTCCACCAACCTAATGCAGTTGGGTTTAGTAACCTTGTGAGTCATATGTTCAGATGATGAAGCCATGAGATAGAAGAAAAGTGAGTCTCTAAATTAACAATTGGAGCAAAGCTTCCTGTCAATTAAGAGCAATGGTTTTACTTAATGTGTTCAAGAAATGAACTGTCATTCTTGAGCCTTTATATTTTGGGGGAATTATTTGTTTTAACAGCTAAAATTGCTTTAAGTAAGCAGAGAAAAGATTATTAGTGTTATTTTATCTCCGTGATACCCTGTTCGTTTTGAAGGTCTCTCTGGGAAACCTGTCTCTTAATTTCTTACTTACCCGTATTAAATCTGCCCCCACCTGTGTTTGCCTATTATCAGGGTTTACACACCTCTTACAATAATCCCAGCCTGTTTCCTCTCTCAAAACAGACTATCCCTGTCTCATGTCTTCATGGACTTTTCCTCAAAAAGCAATTAACTAATTCACGCATATATGTAAATACCTGAATGTGATTTAAAACATTGCCTCTCAAGTACTAACACCTTTGTATTTTTAGAGATTCACAATACACTAATTTAAATGAATGACTAACATGAGAAACATAAGCCATGGGACCAACATTTTGAAGACATACTAATTTAGGAAGATTTTTGGTCCTTCCTTTCACATCTCATAATGTGTTCCCTATCTAGCAGTGCTCAAGATGAACCCTCAGCCTGACTGGCAATCAGTTGGTACCACCAGATTAGGGACTGTATCCCCCAAATATCAATCATATCCTTACCACTACCATCCTCCCATCTACCCCCCTCCCCTGCTGCCCAGTCATGAAATTTGTATTCTCTGGAGATTTTGAAAGTGGTATTCATGCAGTGCAGCCATTTACTCCCCACCTGTCTCTTCCTCCCTCCCTGATGCCCTGATGACCCATGAAGCAGGAAGCCAGGGTGATTTCATTGGGGAGTCTGGATTGATCTTCTGTGAATTTCCCAATTGAAAAATCAGTTAGGAAATACTAAAGGCTACATCAGGATGAACTAAAGTATATGACTTCATGGTGATTTACCAAATAATGCCCTGCCCTTCCTATTTTACTCAAGTGTCCTTGATTTATTGGAGATATTCAGTGGAGAAAGTCAGGCCCATTAACACAGTAGGTCAGAAGTGTTAATGCGCTCTTCAGAAAGTTTCCCCACACAGCTGCATACAAAGTGGCTGTCATGCAGGTGATTAGTTCCACATAGATGACTGTTCTGGATAGTGCAGTCTGAACAGAAAAGAGTCTATAAACCTGGAAATGCCCAATGGCCTATATTATTCTGTTTGAATGCCTACATGGGTCTAAAAACCTGGAAACATATTGGGTTGTGGTCAATGAATGCCTGTTCAGGCTTCGCTCTGTCCTTCTTAGAAGGTACTCGGTCTGCTTCACAGCGAGCTTGTAGAAATACAGGGGCTGGGAATGCTTGCCAAATGGCCTCCTCTCATCAGGGCCTCTAATATCCAATTCATTTGTATTTGGCCCCCATGCATTAGAGCAAATTGCTAAAAATGCCATAAAAAGAGTTATTGTAGGGTTATTGAAGTTCTGATAGGTGATTGATGCCTTAATTAGGCCTGTTAACAGTCTTCATAGTGGTATGTAGTAATAACTAAACAGTCAGGTTGGGATTTAGGGTTACTATATTAGTTTGTTGAGTGCCACTAAATGAGCTTTTCTCTTCAGAACCAAATTATAATTTTATAGCTAACTCATAAACTTAACTCAGCTCAAATACTATTTAAAAGGCTCAGAGAGGTGCTTATTTACCAAGCTTTGAGCCACTAAGTTCTAAGCTGTAAAACTTGAATTCCAGCTATTAGAATCTTAATCTTTACTTGATAATAACTCCTTTTTAAGTAATGTTCTACATTTTATAAAAGCAAAAAGTAAATTCTACTCTACTGAAGAGAAAGTTGTAAGTATACACATAGTAGTATAAAGTTACATTAACTATTTCTGTCAATTTAAAGAGAAAAATTGATAAGTGCTAAGTGTTCCCATTGGATTAAGCCTAATTCCAATCAGTGAGAGATACCAAAATATATATATAGTTTCAAAGGTTCTGTAAGAAAAATAAATTCCTTAGTAGTCGAAATTTAACATGGGAGAGTCTCTTTCACTTTTTTTTAAACCTATACTTATCTGTTATTATACTTAATTCTATATTACCTACAAATACTTCAGCATTTATCACATTATTAACAAAAGAAAAACCATTTCTGTGTATAAAAAAAATGAGCTTGCTTAAATTCTCGTCTGTGAATAACGTACTTCAGTATTCTGATTTTATTTTTTACTTTGCTCCTAAAAGATATTTTCAGTAAGACTTTACATAGGTTATATCACTTGAACCAAGTAGTGTCTGTGGACAGGTAGGAGAGGCATCACTTGCTTCATTTGAGAGAGACAGACAAAAAAGTCCATGCTTGTTTGAGTCAGCATGCAAATCAGTTGCAGAGTGCCTGTTAAATCCAGATGCCTTCATTCCATGCACTAACCCTTTCTGAAACTAATTCTCATAGCATAATGATAGAGTAAGTGAGCTGAATAGGAAGATATAATTAAAAATAAATTTTACAAATATGGTCCCTCTGCTATGGCAATGGAGGCAAGATAAAAACTAGTCCCCCCCTCACCACCCTGGCCCCCCTGAGACCTCAGGTAAGATTGACTGTGGAGTTCCTCGTACCTGTGAAGAACATGGGTATGACTAGAGGGCTAGCATTTAATGGTATGATACAGAGGCTGCACTGGCTTCAAAGGTAGATGTTGAATCCAAATCAAACAGAGATCTAGAGAAAAGTGGAGGAAGATAAATGAGGAGGTAGATAAAGGTAGGTTAAAAGTGAAGCAAAACAAAAGACAGGGAAAACTAAGAGAAAGAAGTTTCAGAGTAAGTGAGTGATGGATGGGAAGGCTCATGAGACAGTACTCTTAAG
Organism: Neomonachus schauinslandi; assembly: GCF_002201575.2. NCBI lineage: Eukaryota > Metazoa > Chordata > Mammalia > Carnivora > Phocidae > Neomonachus > Neomonachus schauinslandi. The sequence goes on along the minus strand of NC_058405.1, from coordinate 95,255,534 downwards.
TCTGCTGTAGAGTTTCACCTGCTCCTAGCACATGCTTGAAGAGATAATCATATGCTCTAGGAAGAATCCTCCATGATGGATACATAGGATATCATAGGGTATCATAGGATAGTATAGACTCCTCAGTGATAGTATAGACCAAGCTGGTGGTTTCAGGACTGATGATTCAAGTACTTTAAAACCGGAATGCCCAGTGATGGGTGTTAAGGAGGGCACGTACTGAATGGAGCACTGGGTGTTATATGCAAACAATGGATCATGGAACACTACATCAAAAACTAATGATGTACTGTATGATGACTAACATAACATAATAAAATTAAAAAAAAAAAAAAAAACCAGAATGCACATAAGAAAAACCAAAGTTGGTAGTTAGAATATTCATTTAGTCTGGTTATTTGACAAATACAGGTTCAGACTCCATTCACAGTATTGTTTGCATATATTAAGCTCATTTTTACCAGCATTTAATTTAAATCATCTGTGTGCTTAGATACAACAAAAATCTTGTGAACAACTTTGTTTTGGAGAATGACTACTTAAGAGTTGTTCATTTTCAAAATATGATGAATCAATTAATTAGTTTCTTCATTCATTTATCAACAAATAATTACTGAGTGCTTACCATGTGCCAAGCCAAGCAAAGTAAACATGATAGCATAGTACAGATTCACACAGCCTGCGATCCAATTCTGAATCCAGCACTTAGTTAATGAGTTACCTTAGACCATTCTGAAACACTTGGTACCTTAGTTCCCTTATCTTTAAGATGGGAACAATACTTCACAGGGTTGAACTGAATAGATTTTAAAGACATGAACTGCGTAGAATACTGCCTAGAACAGTGTAAATAATTTTTAAATCATTATTATTGGGAAAGAAGATAAGTCATATTCCCTGTCCTTAAAGAAAATATAGTTTAATGGGAAACAAAGAAATTATATAGTAGAGGCACATAAACACTTTCTAGGGGTGTGATGTGCATAGGTAGTGACATATTGTCCTAACAATATAACTCTCAAACAGTCATTTTCTGATCATAGGCAGGAGCCTTGACTTCTCTCAGAGCCCAAAGACCTGTGCCAGTGCAAGCACCAAGAAGAACACATTAAAGAGGCAGTGGAATTTGACTGCTAAAATAGATTCTGATTCAGGAAGCAGGTGGTATAGTAGAAAAGACATGAACTCAGATCTAGATTTCAGTTCTGGTTCCAAAAAGGTATCACCTGGTCAACTAAGCATAATTTGATAAACCTTTCCATATCTCCTTGCCCAATCATTTTCTGGATATTAGTTATCCTGCACAGGGTCTAGTAACCTGCTATAGATGCTCAGTAAATGGTGGTTGTTACTTTTCATCATTATTTAATATGAAAAATAGGTGATATGTATGAAATCTGAGCATGTCATTTCTTTATGTCCTTCAGTATGAGTTCAGTGCCTTTAAGACAAAATCTCAATGTGTAAGCATAGTCTATAAACCCCTTCTAGACTTCATCCCTGCCTTCATCTTCAGCCTGTTTCATCCCTCCCCCCCCCCATCCCCCACATGGTGTTCTGTCATCTCTCCATGGCTTTGCTCACATGCTGTTTTTTCTGATGGGAGGGTTCTCTTTTCCCAGACATAAAGACTCATTCATAATTTATCTATCCCAAGAAACTTTTGCTCTTGTACCTCTGTGCAAAAGAGAAGGTGCCCTTCTCTGATTCAAACCACTCATGTTTATATTCCTCTTGACATGTTATTGCAGCTGTTTCTCTACTTTCTATTTCCTTGCCTCAAATTCTTTGAGATAAAAAGACTGTCTTTCATACCTGCCTCTTAGAAACTTAGTTCTAAACTGGCTACATAGAGGTTACTCCATAAATGTTTATGGAATGAATGAATCAGTGAATCCTTGGGAAATCTAAGAGTAAGAACCAGATTATGAATGTAAAAGGTCCTTTAGGGTACTCCAGGGATCTCATAAGAGGACTCTCCACCCTTAAGAATATTCCTATAGCTTTGAAAAAAAAAAGAATATTCTTACAGGTTTGGAAAATTCTGCATTCAGAAAGATATAGCTAAAAATTCTAGTATAACATGAGTGCCTCTTTGGCTCTGGGGAACAGAGAGGGTTCTGAGGTAGAAAGTGCATATCTATCACCACCAATTAGTCTTCACTTAGGTACTCTGAGCTTTGGGCTTTATAAATATTCTTACTCATTACAGACTCTTCTATTGTCAGGGAGATTTTAACTTAACTACAGATGAGATCTTTTCCAAATGTAGAATCTACTGCACCGCACATCTAAGGACTCTGATTTCCAATGTTTTTATGAACTGCTATCCTCTGGGAAAATTTAATCTATGTGTAGGCAACGGTCTGATTAATTAAACTTAGAAAAAGTAGTTTTTCTTTCTATTCCTCTCTTTACTTCTGGCCCAAATATTCCAGCTGCTTTTTTGCTGGAATTTCCCACACAATTGCTTCTCCATTTTATTTGATTGAAGAGGCCTGATCAGCAGGAATTACTACTTTACCCATTTCCTCCATGTGAAAAAACATTGACTGTTTTGGTTAAAGCTTTCTGGTTAAGAATAGTAAGACCTCACTCAACCTGATGGTAGGAAAAAAGGAGAAATTGACTTGGAGCCTGGAAAACACCCAGGAAATAAAGCTGTGTCTCTGTCTTTTACGGATGTATTATCTTTCATTCCTGTTTCTTCATGGACATTTCATTGATCCTTTTCTCAGCCAAATGCTTTCTCCTGTTTCTCCATATAAATACCTTCTCAGGGCGCCTGGGTGGCTCAGTTGGTTAAGCGACTGCCTTCGGCTCAGGTCATGATCCTGGAGTCCCGGGATCGAGTCCCGCATCGGGCTCCTTGCTCAGCAGGGAGTCTGCTTCTCCCTCTGACCCTGCCCCCTCTCATGCTCTCTCTCTCTATCTCATTCTCTCTCAAATAAATAAATAAAATCTTTAAAAAAAATAAATACCTTCTCAGTTTGAATATTAACAGAAACTAGTTACATGCCGTATTTCAATCCCAGTTTTAAATGCTTGAGACAAAGAAACTAATTATCCCAAATGGTCAGCTATCCACCTTAATCAGCTGTAATAATAGGATGACCATGGTCATGGATGACCCTAGATGGCAGGGTTGATCCTGGTCAAGTCTGAAAGCACATTATGCATACTTCGTAGGGTAGACCTAACTGAAATAGCTGCCTATCACACAAAACAGTACTCTCATCCAACAGAATTGGTAGTTTATCTGTAGCTTAGCACTAAAAATTAGAGGAAAACAAATCTCCCCCCCTTTTTTTTTAAAGCCAGTGCTGTAGACTGTCCCACTATGTTCTACCAAATAACATAATTTGATAACCAGCAATAAAACAGTTAAAAAATAAGGCACAATCTCAGTACTTCTTCAATATCTCATTTGTATGTACAGTCTAGAACTCTCAAGGGAGGCTCTTTTTTTCTTCCTCTTAAACTAAGTTAAAAAAATTATTTGAATATAGTTGTCACATAATGTTACATTAGTTTCAGGTGTACAACATAGTGATTCAACTTCTCTATACCTTATGCTATGCTTTACCACAAGTGTAGCTACCATCTGTCACCATACAACACTATGACAGTATCACTGACTATATTCCCTATGCTGCGCCTTTTATTCCCATGACTTATTCATTCCATAACTGGAAGTCTGTACTTCCCATTCTCCTATACCCATTTTGCCCATCCCTGCACCCCCCACACTCTGGCAACCATCAGTTCCGTTTGTTCCCTGTATTTATAGTTCTGCTTCTACTTTTTGTTTGATAAACTAACATTTATTGATCTCTAGCAATAAAACCAAACACTGTTCTATTCACTTTACTTGTAATCAACACATTTAATTCTCATAGAAATCTGGGTTAGTTATAATTTTATACCATTTATGGATGAGAAAACAAAGGCACAGAAAGGCTAAGTAATTTATGCAAATCATACAGCTTGCAAGGGGGAGCCAGGATTCAAATTGAGGCTGGCTTTGGAGCTCAAACTAGCACCACTGCCTGTATTAGTTTCCATCTACCTGTATTAGTCATCTTCAATTTTTTATCATCTTAGACATCACTAATGCTAATTCAATATGTAAAGTGTGTGTAATAGAATTCTAACTCATCTCCTTTAACCATTCACTAAGTTAAATATACTTTCCATGTCTTAGCAAAACAGAGTGACTAATATGTCTGTATTTCATTTTTTGGTCTCTATTGTGTTTATTTGTGCTCTGATCTTTGTTATTTCTTTCCTTGTGCCAACTTTGGGCTAATGTTTTCTTTTCTGTTTCTGTGAGGTATAGAGTTAGATTGTTTGAGATCTTTCTTTGTCCTTAATGTCGCTATTTATTGCTATAAACTTCTCTCTTAGAACTGCTTTTGCTGCATACATAAGTTTTGGTATATTGTATTTCCATTTTTATTTGTCCCAAAATATTTTTTGGGTTTCCTTTTTATTTCTTCTTTGATCCTTTGGTTATTCAGGAGTCTGTATTTTTTTGGGGGAGGGGGTTTGTTTTTTTACTTTCGACATATTGTGAGTTTTCCTCCTATTACTGATTTATAGTTTCATGCTATTTGATTAAAAAATACTTTTGTTTTTAATTTATTTTTTAAATTTTTATTTAAATTCCAGTTAACATACAGTATAATATTGGTTTCAGGTGTACAATATAGTGATTAAAAAAGATATTTGATATGATGTCAGTCTTTTTAAATTTGTTAAGATTTGTTTTGTGGCCTGCCACATGAGCTTTCTAGAAAATTTTCTGTTTGCACTTAAGGATGTATATTCTGCTTCTATGGAATAGAATGTTCTCAATGTCTCTTAGGTCCATCTGATCTAAGGTGTAGTTCAACTCCAGTGTTTTCCTATTGATATTTTGTCTGGATAATCTATCCATTGTTGAAAGTGGGGTTTGGAAGTCCTCTATTATTATTGTATTGCTGTCTCTTTCTCTCTTTAGTTAATTTTTGACTTATTTAGGGGTCCTGATTGGATACATATATATTTACAATTGTAAATAAAGATATATCTACATTTATCTTTACAATATGGCTTTTCTTGTCTTTTTGTAGATTTTGATTTAATGTCTATTTTGTCTGATATCAGTGTAGCCACCCCTGCTCTCTTTTGGTTTCTACTTGCATGGTTTGTATCTTTTTCCATTCTATCACTTTAGTTTCTGTGTGTCCTTAAAGCTAAAGTGAGTTTCTCATAGGCAGCATGTATATGTAGCATAAGGTTGGTCTTTTTTTTTTTTTTTTTTTATCTACCTGGTCACTGTATGTTTCAACTGCAGAACTTAACCATTTACATGTAAAACAATTATTGATAGGTAAAAACTTACTATTGCCATTTTTTGGGCGCCTGGGTGGCTCAGATGGTTAAGCGTCTGCCTTCGGCTCAGGTCATGATCTCAGGGTCCTGGGATCGAGTTCCGCATCGGGCTCCCTGCTCCTTGGGAGCCTGCTTCTCCCTCTGCCTCTCTCTCTCTCTCATGAATAAATAAATAAAATCTTTAAAAAAAAAAAAAGAACTTACTATTGCCATTTTTAAAAATTCATTTGCAGTTCTTTTGTTCCTTTGTTCCTCTCTTGCTGTCTTTCTTTTGATTTGATCATTTTTGGAGTCATATGCTTTGATTCCTTTCTTCTTCTCTCTCTTTTTTTTTTAAAGATTTTATTTATTTATTTGAGAGAGAGAATGAGATAGAGAGCATGAGAGGGGGGAGGGTCAGAGAGAGAGGCAGACTCCCTGCTGAGCAGGGAGCCCGACGTGGGACTCAGTCCCGGGACTCCAGGATCATGACCTGAGCCGAAGGCAGTCGCTTAACCAACTGAGCCACCCAGGCGCCCTTTCTTCTTCTCTTTTGTGTATCTACTATAGGTTTTTGCTTTGTGGTTATGAAGCTTACAAAAAACATCTTAACATTCTAATAGTCTGTTTTAAACTGTTAACTTAGTTTTAATGGCATACAAAAACTACATTTTTGCCCCCCAATATTTTGTTTTTGATATCACAATTTATAGATTTTTATATTGTGTAACCATTAACAAAGTACTGTAGCTATAGTTATTTTAAATCATTTTGTCTTTTTGTCTTTCTAGTAGAGTTAAAAGTAATTTATATGGTATCATTACAATATTAGAGTTTTTTGAATTTAGATATATATCTACCTGTACCATTGAGTAATATACTTTCATATGTTTTCATGTTACTAACTAGCATGCAGTTGTAGGCTTCTTACAGATATTCTTTATCAGGGTGAGGACTTTCCCTTTAATTCCTTTTTCTGAGAATTTCTGAGAATATCATAAACGGGTATTGGATTTTTAAATTGTTTTTCTCTGTTAATTAACATAAGTGTAAGACTTTTTTTTTAGCTTTCTTGATATCGTAGATTATATTGTGTGATTTTGAAATGTTTAACCAACCTTGAAATCTGAAATAATCTTACTTGATCGTGGTATATAATTACTTATGAACATTTTGGATTTTGTTTGCTAATATTCTGTATTAGCAGGTATTTTGCATCTAGATTCATGAGAATTATTGGTCTATAGTCTATATGCTGTGGATCGCAGAGGGGGATTGCCTTTGTTTATATTTGGTACCAGGGTAATAACAGGCAAATAAAATGATTTGGGCGTTGTTCCCTCGTCTTCTGTTTTTTGGAAGAGGTTGTATAAATTTAGTTCATTTTTCTTTAAATGTTTGGTAGAATTCTCTGACAAAGACATGTGCATGGAGATTTATGTTTTGGGAACTTTTTAATTATGAATTTAATTTCTCTGATGGATATAGGGCCCTTTAGATAGTTTATTTCATTTTGTATGAGTCTTGGTCGTTTGTGGTTTTTGAGGAATTGATCCATTTCTTCTAACCTGTCGAATTTATGAGTGCAAAGTTGTGTTCAAGTATTCCCCTCTTACCTTTTTAAGGGCTTCAGGATCTCTAGTGATATTCTCCATTTTATCCTGATAGTTGCAATTTTTGTCTTTTCTCTTTTTAGATCTGTCAGTCTTGTTAGAAATTTATCAATTTTACTGATTCATTTCAAAGGACCAGCTTTTTGTTTTATTGATTTTCTATGTTGTTTTACTATTTTGAATTTTGTTTTCTTTTGTTCTTTATTAATTCCTTCCTTCTGCTGGTTTTGAATTTATTTTTCTTTTTGTAGGGTCTTTGTTGTAGGGAATAAGGTTATTCATTTGATGACTTTCCTTGTTTCTAATGTAAGCATTTATTTCTATAAATTTATTTCTCATCACTCCTTTAGATGTGTACTCTATGTTTTGCTATGCCTCTCTTTTCTTTCAGTTTTTGTTTTTTAAATTTCGTCTGAGACCCATGGATTATTTATTTATTTATTTATTTATTTATTTTTTATTTTAAAGATTTTATTTATTTATTCATGAGAGACAGAGAGAGAGAGAGGCAGAGGGAGAAGCAGGCTCCCAAGGAGCAGGGAGCCCGATGTGGGACTCGATCCCAGGACCCTGGGATCATGACCTGAGCCGAAGGCAGACACTTAACCATCTGAGCCACCCATGTGCCCTCCATGAATTATTTAGAAATGTGTTTTTTATTTTTATTTTTTAAAGATTTTATTTATTCATTTGAGACACAGAGATATATATATAGAGAGAGCATGAGCAGGGGGAGAGGGAGAAGCAGGTTCCCCGCTGAGCCAGGAGCCTGATGTGGGGCTCAATTCACCGGGATCATGACCTGAGACACTTAACCATCTGAGCCACTCAGGCGCCCCTAGAAATGTGTTTTTTAAAGAAATTCCTACATTCTTATATTTTCCTGTTCTCATTATTTTATTGATTTCTGGCTTGATTCTGTTTTGGCCAGAGAACACACTATGTAAGACTTAAATTCTTTTGAATTTGTCAAAGTCTTTTTATGACCTAGGATATAGTCTATCTTGGTGAATATACCATGGGTGCTTGAAAAAATGTGTATTCTGCTGTTGTTGGTTAGTGTGTTTTTATACATGTCAATTAGTCTGTTTGTTGACTGTGTTGTTCAGATCTATATTCCTGCCTATTTTCTAATAGTTCTCTCATTTGCTAAGAGGTGAATATTGAAGTCCCCAATTGTAATCATGCTTATTTTTCATTATAGCATTATCAGTCATCATTTCATGTATTTTGAGTCTCCATTGTTGGGTATTTAACATTTAGGATTGTTATATTCTCTTGGTGGGGTGGATTACTCCATTTATCTTACAGAATGTATCTTTTTGTCTCTAGTAATGCCCCCCACCTTGGAGATTACTTGATCTGGTATTGATATGGCTCCCCCTGCCTTTTTTGATTAATGTTTGCATGTATCTCTCTTTCCATTCTTTTACATTCAGTCTACCTATGTCTTTGAATTTGAAGTGACTTACTTTAAGTCATACTAAATGTGAGAGTTGTCCTCTTTCCCTCAGTTTATTGGCGTGATACCCAGAGACTTCTGATAGGGACAAAAGGGTATAGATCTGCTTTCCCTGCCCCTCTCTTCTAAGCACAACAGAAAACCCTAATAAGACTAGACTAGTAAATTATGTTATGTTTTGTTTATCAACCCTGCCAGTCTTTGTCTTTTAATTGGTATATTTAGAAAAATTACATTTGGGGTAATTATTGATATAGTACAGTATAAGTCTGGTACTTGATTATTTGTTTCTTCTAGTTCTTCCTCTGTTTTCGCTTTTCTTGCCTTTTCTGGGCTACTTATATTGTCTAAATCATGTGAATATTAACTGTTTTTAGGGGTGTATCTTTGTATAATTTTTGTGGTGGCTCCCATGTATATTAAAATATACATATATGACTTATACTAGTCCTCTGGTAGCGACACTTTGAAGGAAGTATGGAAATGACATTTCTACTTAGGTCCTTTTATGTACTTACCTTTTAAATATCATTATCTCGGATATCAGATATTTTGTTTCAATCATCAAGTATAATTTATAAAGTCATAAGAGATAGGATAGTCTATTGTATACATGCATATCTCTGTTCTTCTGTTCTTCCTTCTTCCTTCCTGATGTCGTAAGATTCCTTTCATTATCATTTTCTTTCTTTTTGAAGAACTTCCATTAGCCAGTTTTTAAGGACAAGTCTCTGCTAATGACAAAACTCTTTTTTGTTTTCATTCTTTGGAGAATGCTGGTTTTTTCCCCCTTCATAACTGAAATATAGTTTTACCAGTTATAGAATTTGTGACAGTTTTTTTTCTTTCAGCACTTAAAAAATATCAGTTTACTTTCTCCTGGCTTCCATGATTTTATATGTGAAACCCATTGTCATTTAAATTTGTGTTCTTCTGTGGGCAATGTGTTGCTTGTCTCTGGTTGCTTTCAAGATTTTTCTTTAAGTTTTCAAAAGTTTAGGTATAATGTATGTTGACAAAGATTTCTTTTAGTTTATCTTGATTAGTGTTTACTGATCTCCTGGGATTTATAGGTTATGTCTTTCACCAAATTTGAAGATTTTTCTATTATTTCTTCAAATCAATCAGCCCCAGTGTCTTTTATGTATCATGAAAATGTGAACATTGGACCTTTTGTTTTTATACCACAAGTCCTTGAGGCTCTGCCCATTTTTTTTTTCCCCCAGTCTCTATTCTCTCTGATAATCAGATTGGGTGAATCCTATTGGTTTCATTTTCAAGCTAATTGAATCTATCTTTTGTTACCTCTATTATTGAGGCTATCCAGTGAGTTTCTTTCTATATTATATTTTTCAGTTCTAAAATTACTATTTGGTTCTTTTTTAAAAAATAACTTCTACTTCATTGCAGAAATTTCATATTTTTTATTTGTTTAAAAAGAATTGTAATTGTTTCAACATTTTTATTATGGATATTTAAAAAATCTTGTTAGATAATCCCAATATTTGATTCACCTTGGTGTTCATATCAGTTGATTGTCTTTTCATATTGAAATTGTGATTTTCTTAGTTTTTGGTATAAGAGGTTTTTGTTGTTGTTGTTATGTTTTGTTTTTGTTGTTGTTTTAATTTACCCTGGGCATTTTATCTATTATGTTAGGAGACTGGATATTATATAAGTCTTTTATTTTAGCAGTATTCACCTGTTTAGGTTTAACATGTGGGTGTTGGTTAGTTTTATGGGCTGTGTTTCCAATGTCAGTTTAATTTTCAGAGCCTTGATAGTGTTACTTTGGTCTGTTTGGTTAATCTACTGTCACTGGGGTTCCCACTAATTCCTACTGGCTTCCCCAGGTCTGGCAGCAGGATATCTCTCAGTGAAGGAGCAAGGGTGGTAGGATTCATCCACTGTCCACCCCTCTTCTCACCTGTACTCTTCTGATGTCTCTGGAAGGGGAAGGAGAGTCTCCGACCCACAGACAAAGATGCTTCCCAACCCAGGTCATTCTTTCCAGCTAATTCTCTCCTACCTGCTCCATTTGTCCTCTTTTTATATCAGTATCTCTTAGAGGAAAAGGAGAAGTCTCATGCCCAGCAAGGGAGAGTGCCTCCACTGGTAGCTTACTTCTGGCAGGGATCTCAAATAACTCTCCTTGTAGGCAGTGTTGTCCAGCTCACCTGATGTTGTTAGAAGGACTCCCTCCTATCTGGGGGAAGAATGAACTACTTTTTGTTGCTACATCAAACATGAGTACATGCTAGGTCTGAGTGGACTTCCTCTGTTGGGTGGGAAGAAGCCAGGTGCCTATCACTGTGCTATTCCTCTCATTCTGGGATCCCAAACCAGATCGCATTCTTCTTACCATCTCTCAGAATTTTTTTTTGTAGTTTCTTGAGTCATTTACAGGGTTTTCAGTTGTGCTTAGCAGAGTGGGGCTGGGAAAGCAGATCTACATCCTTTTACCCTATCAGAAGTCTTTGGGTATCATTCTTTTTTAAAAAAAAATTTTTATTGTTATGTTAATCACCATACATTACATCATTAGTTTTTGATGTAGTGTTCCATGATTCATTGTTTGTGTATAATACCCAGTGCTCCATGCAGAACGTGCCCTCTTTAATACACATCACCAGGCTAACCCATCCTCCCACCCTCCTCTCCTCTAGAACCCTCAGTTTGTTTTTCAGAGTCCATTGTCTCTCATGGTTCGTCTCCCCCTCCGATTTCCCCCCCTTCATTCTTCCCCTCCTGCTATCTTCTTTTTTATTGGGGCTTCATCTGGGTATCATTGTAATAAACTCTGAGGGAAACAGGACAAATCTCACATTCAGTGTGAGTGAGTGCAATGTAAAGAAGTTTGTAGTATCAAGCTTTTCTGTGCCAGGAGAAACTTTTTTTTTTTAAAGATTTTATTTATTTCTTTGACAAAGAGAGACACAGTGAGGGAACACACAGAGGGGGAGTGGGAGAGGGACAAGCAGGCTTCCCGTGGACCAGGGAGCCCAATGTGGGGCTTGATCCCAGGATTCTGGGATCATGACCTGAGCTGAAGGCAGACGCTTAATGACTGAGCCACCCAGGCCCCCCCCCAGGAGAAACTTTTTTATATTTTGTGTATGGTAGAATATTCTTCCTGAGATACATTTATTAAATTTTCCACCTATTGAAAGCCTAGTATGGTTTTAAAATGGCTCTGATTTCAAGATTTCCATATATCATGATGATGTGGGCTCTGGTGTTTATACCTTCACATAGAAGAGAAATTTGTGTTGTTACTCTGCCCAAGGAATGCGGTTGCCTTCATGCCAGAACTTAAGGACTTTCATTGATACAGAAGAGTAATGAAACTGGAATAAAAGAAAAGTGATGGGGTGACTTTTAATTAATAATTGCACATGCGGTAAGATATTAGAGAAGGAAAATGAAGCCATACCAACACTCCTAACTTGGAGGGTGGAAACCAGCCAAAGGACAGGCGAACAGAAGAAGGAAATGCATGCGATAAGGGAGCTGCTGGATACAGTACCTCTGGTAGTAAGGCTTTAGGTCAGAGTACCAATCACCAGTTTTTCATGTGGTAAATTTTCATCAGGGCAAGCAGTGAAAAATATCTCCACAACTGTTAGCATAGTTAGGACCTCAATAAACAAGCTTGACTTAAGAAGAACTCTTTGGGTTCGTGGAAAGCCAGCTTGTTAAGAGAAAGTCCTTACCTTGAAAAATCAGAACATTTGTTTATCTAAAATAGTTTCTCTATAGAACCAAGAAAATAATTAGGCTATTTCTGATTTGTATACTCATACATACAACAAAGCATATACAAAATTGATTGTGTAGTCATGAAGAAGCAATAGAATGGGATTTCTAGGAATGAATAAAGGTTATAAATATGATTGCTAAGTAAAATGAAGAACAGCTTGTGGTTTTGGGTGCAATTGTAAATGGGATCGAGTCCTTAATTTCTCTTTCTGGATAAAGAAGATGTGTTATATATATACAATGGAATATTATGCAGCCATCAAAAGGAATGAGATCTTGCCATTTGCAATGACGTGGATGGAACTGCAGGGTATTATGTTGAGCGAAATAAGTCAAACAGAGAAAGACATGTATCATATGACCTCACTGATATGAGGAATTCTTAATCGCAGGAAACAAACTGAGGGTTGCTGGAGTGGGGGGTGGGGTGGGAGGGATGGGGTGACTGGGTGATAGACATTAGGGAGGGTATGTGCTCTGGTAAGCGCTGTGAATTGTGCAAGACTATTGAATCTCAGATCTGTACCTCTGAAACAAATAATGCAATATATGTTAAGAAAAAAAAAAAGAAGAAGAAGAAGGTAGCAGGAGGGGAAGAATGAAGGGGGGGAAATCGGAGGGGGAGACGAACCATGAGAGATGATGGACTCTGAAAAACAAACTGAGGGTTCTAGAGGGGAGGGGGGTGGGAGGATGGGTTAGCCTGGTGATGGGTATTGAGGAGGGCACATTGTGCATGGAGCATTGGGTGTTATGCACAAACAATGAATCATGGAACACTACATCTAAAACTAATGATGTAATGTATGGGAATTAACATAAGAATAAAAAATTAAAAAAAAAAATGAAGAACAGCTTGGATACTGCAGAACATCAAATAATGACTATAGATTCTGGATTCTGAAGGCCTAAGGTGCATTTATTTGCTCCAAACACTCACATGTTGATTGACGTGGAAGGAAGAAAGGCAGGCAGAAGTGGAGGGAGACATGAAGAGGAGAGGCAGAGAGACAGAGACAGATATAATTCTGGTATAGATCTTAACAGGTTGGGAGAAGTTTTGTTTTGTTTGTTATGTTCTTTTCTTTTTCACCTTCTACAAAATGGGATAACCCTAACAGTTCGTTGAATTAGGGCAGTGCAATTACTTGAAAGTACAAGAGTGGGAAGAGGACATGCCAGGATCAGTATATATAGGAGGAGATCCAGAAGGAAGGCTACAGGGAAAGGAGATTATTCACTGAAATAATAAAGGAGAAGGATTTTTTGTCAGTCAGGGTCTAATCAGGAAAAGAGGATTCACTTTCAGAGTTGTTTCAGCTTACTGCAGGAGTTGGTTGTACCTGTGATGGAGGAATTAAGGAGCCAAATGGACAGCGAGTTCACACTAGTAACAGACTAGCGACATCAGGAAACACCTGCTCTCAGGCAGAGAGACAGGGGGAGAAGATGATTTATCAGAGCCCACATAGCATATAGTAGAAGCTGGAATCATTGCAAGCCTGCCTGGTAGGAGGTGGAGAAACTGAGGAAAGGCAGCCACTGAAAGAGAAAATGCCTGAATCCGAATAGTATCTCGGAGCAAAGAATGGCAACATGGGCTGTGTTTAGCATTGGCTAAGTGATGAAAGGATTCAAGGATGCTAATGAGGGTGCTGTTAAAAAGTTGTCATCATTTATTCAGACTGCATAGAGAGTTGGGTGACTTAAAAAAAAATGAAAGAAAAGGAAAAAGGAAGGGGCGCCTGGGTGGCTCAGTCGTTAAGCGTCTGCCTTCAGCTCAGGTCATGATCCCAGGGTCCTGGGATGGAGCCCCGCATCGAGCTCCCTGCTCAGCAGGAAACCTGCTTCTCCCTCTCCCACTCCCCCTGCTTGTGTTCCCTCTCTCCCTGTGTCTCTCTCTGTCAAATAAATAAATAAAATCTTTGAAAAAAAAGAAAAAGGAAAAGAAAAGGAAAGAGAAAAAAAAAACAGTTAATGTGTCTGTCACATCAAATGTGACTTTGGGTATAGTTCATTGGAGTGGCTTAGATAGGAATCAGATTGTTAGAGGTTCAGGTAGATATAGGTTGCAACGTATAGGCTGCAGATGACCACCAGTTGATCTAGAAATTAGAAATGAATGCAAGAAGAGAATAACAGAGTAATTGGGAGTAGTTATAAGAAAGTGAGTTATTTTTTTTCAGTATAGTAAAGGTTGTGCCTATATTCAGAAAATTAAAGGAAATGGTAAATTTCCATTGACAGGTAATTAAGGGAACTATACATAATTTTGTTTAAAAAGTAATTTCAGTCACCTGTCTACACACCCTCTATTTCTTTTTAAGATTTTATTTATTTGAGAAAGAGAGAGATAGAGAGAGCCTGAACGGGGAGGTCGGGGAGAAGGAGAAGCAGGCTCCCCACTGAGCAGGGATCATGACCCCAGCTGAAGGCAAGCGCCCAACTGACTGAGCTACCCAGGTGCATCACGCCCTCTATTTTGATTCAGCTGATTTTAAATGCTAACATCGAATGAGTAGTATTGAAATCAAGACATTTATAAGACCTTATAGAAATTTTGCAGGTATAACCTTGGTAGCTGTATCTCCAAACATCCTAGCTAGAACATCATGGTAATCCCTGGGAACATTTCCAAGCACAGTCTTCCAATAGCAGTTTTGAAAACTGGGAAACAAGATTCTATACTCACAATGAGGGCAATGTGTTGTCAAAGAGGATAAAAGCAAATGATGTACAGGTGACTTTAGCGTAGACAACCATGTACTTACATCTGGGAAATAGTCCAAGGGACAAGTCCTGAAGAGACACATAGCACTGGCAGTGGACTGGGTAGATAATCATGCAAGCTTAGTGAGTCTATACCACTTACAATTTACAGCAACTCAAGGGAGAAAACTATAACAAGGAAACCACTGCAATAATTGAGTCATAATTATTAGCATTTTAGAGAGAACATTAAAATTAAACTCAGTGTACTGTATGTCTTCTCTTTAAAAATGGGACACCCTGTGGAGGGAAAGAACTCTGAGTAAAAAGTCATCCCGATTATAATGAAAACAAAGTAGTATTGGAAACCTGGAGGTCAGGTGAGGTGTGGTAAGGTCATCTTGCTTCAATATTTTGACATAATTTTAGAAGACTTGCCTATTTCTTGTCTAGAAACTCACAGCATTTGGAAAGAGGGGGTCATATTTAAATTTCTCAGGATGCATTCTGTATTAGTCGGCTTAGGCTGCCGTAACAGAATGCCATAGCCTGGTGGCTTAAACAGCAAATGTTTATTTCTCACAGTTCTGGAGGCTGGAAGTCCAAGATCAAGATGCCAGTCAATCTGGTTTCTGGTGAGAGCTTTCTTCCTGACTCACTGATGGGGCCTTCTCACTGTGTCCTTCCTCACATGTCAGAGACAGAGGCAGACAGAGAGAGGCAGAGAGAGACGGGGAGAGAGAGAGGGAGACCTTCTTAAAAGGTCACCAATCCTATCAGATTAGGAGTCCACCCTTATGAATCCACTTAACCTAATTACAACCTAAAAGCCCTGTCTCCATATTGGGTGTTACAGCTTCAATATACCAATTTTGGGGTCACACAGTTAATCCCATGGCACATTCTAATAGTTTATTTGAGTCAAAGTCTTTAGCGTGGCTTATGGAAATTGGGTTGGAAAACAATGTGTACCTCTGTTATTCAGTTGGAAAGTTGTTTTCTGATCTCATTTATCTGTTGCACCACCAAGCTTTTTCTTAGCATAATTTGTTTCATATGTGGGGACTGGTCCCGGGCCAATTCTCTGACATTTCTGTCCACTCTGTTTAAGCGTCCTAAGCACTTGCTATTTCTTTTTTTTTTTTTTTTAAGATTTTTATTTATTCATTTGAGACACAGAGATACAGAGAGAGAGAGAGAGAGCATGAGCAGGGGGAGAGGCAGAGGGAGAAGGAGAAGCAGGCTCCCCACTGAGCAGAGAGCCAGATGTGGGGCTCGATCCCAGGACCCTGGGATTGTGACCTGAGCCGAAGGCAGACGCTTAACCATCTGAGCCACCCAGGCGCCCCAGCACTTGCTATTTCTTGAAATGCTAAATATAGTCTCTTACTGGGGCCTTTATATGCAGTGCTTCCTCTGCCCGCTTACATACTACTTCTGTGCTTGGCTTCTTCTCTTCAGTCAGGTCTCTGCTCAAATGTTGCCTCCTTCAGTTTTTTAGGTACTTATTGTATACTTTCATCAATAGATTGTAAATTTAGTGAGTAGACACACTGTTTTTTTACTGTTTTTTGTACAGTAAGTACTAAATAAATGTTTGTTGAATGAATAAATGAATCTTGAACCAAGTCAGTAATTTAAAAAGCTTGGGAACCAACTCTATTTTAATTGCGTGCCAAGAAGGAACAGTGTCTAGCCTTCTTTTCATTTGTTTATAAGTAAAAGTCTCTTGGACCTGAGAGCCACTCATAAAGAAGGGTATGCCCTCTCTCTCTCTCTCTCTCTGGCCCTTCTGGTCCAGCACAAGTTCATGAATACACGTATCTACTCCTTTTTAGATATCCAGTGTAATCAGTGAGCCATGGGAGTACACATTACTACTCACTCACATCTCCAGTTTGGAGTATGCTTTCCCAAAAGCATTATGGGATGGCATTATAAAAGGAGTCTATCAAAGGGGGTCAACACTTAACAGTCTCATGTCAGGAAATCCCAAATTCATTATACCAAACAGTTAAAAAAAACAAACAAACATTAAAAACAACTCAATAACCTTGGTTGTAAGAAAGCATAATTTGACTGTAGGCTAGTTTAAGTAAAAAACAATTTACCAGAAACCTGTTAGCAAAGCTGAATCCACTGATGATCCCTCCTAGCCTCTTTGGATGTTATCAACATTCTTTTTTTTTTTTTTTTTTTTAAAGATTTTATTTATTTATTTGAGACAGAGAGAATGAGATACAGAGAGCATGAGAGGGAGGAGGGTCAGAGGGAGAAGCAGACTCCCTGCCGAGCAGGGAGCCCGATGCGGGACTCGATCCCGGGACTCCAGGATCATGACCTGAGCCGAAGGCAGTCGCTTAACCAACTGAGCCACCCAGGCGCCCCTGTTATCAACATTCTTGATGACAGCAGGGAGCAGTAAAGAACAATCAAGGTCACAGGTTGACACATATATAGAAGCTCCAGGCAATTTACACCAGCCAGTGTACTAGAGGAATGGCTCTGTCTTCTCCCAGTCCTAGGATTCCTTTCCTATACTGCCATGGCCACCAGGTAGAACATGAGGGCCTATACACAGGTGATGCTATGCTATTTAAAGTATCAAAATGCAGTTAAGTATTCTTTTTGTTTTGAGAGAGAGAAAGCACAAGCGGCGGGGGGGGCGAGGGGGGCAGATAGGTGGAGGAGTGGGGGGGTGGAGATGGCAGAGGGAGAAGCAGAGCAGACTCCCCACTGAGCAGAGAGCCCAATGCAGGGCTCCATCCCAGGACCCTGAGATCATGACCTTAGCCAAAGGCAGATACAGATGTCCATACAGAAGGCATCTGTATGGACACAAAAAAATGAGCCACTTGCATGCCCCTGAATGCAGTAACCATTCTTATCTTACAAACTCAGCATACTTACTTTTATTTACAACCTAAAGCTCATTCTCCTGTCTTTTCTTGCTTCTCATTCCTCAAGACAAACAAACAAGCAACCTTTCACAATTTCTTAGACCTCCATAATCATGAAATGTAGTCAGCTGAACCCATACGTGCTGTTTATTTCAGTTGCATGTGGCATTTCTTTTTACAATATATTTGGCATGAGAAGGCAGTTGTAAAAATGCACATTTGGAGTATCCTTTTTCAATTTAACCAAGTTTGAATCCCATTTGAATAGAATTGAGACATCTTATTTATCTTAAATCTGTCAGCCAGCTATGTAAACTCATTTCTTTTCCTATTAGCCAAAGTAATTTCAATAGAGCATTTTGAATCATCCAAGTACTTATGTCCATACGTTCACCTCACATAACATTGCCAATATTTTAACAAATGATGGTAACTCTTTAACTTACAAAATGACATATGTTTCACTAAGAATCACCTTTAATTTTGTATATAAAAAGTTTTCTTACGTGTTTTATCTGATTTTATGAAGGGTCTTGCAGCGTGCATGGGAGGCAGAGAGACCAAACTTGGAAATGCTGGGAACCTAAAATGTCCCAGAAGATTATAAAAGGAAGGAACAGCATGGCCAGGAAGTCACCACTTTGGTGACTTCAGTGCTAATCCCAGCATATTTGCCAATAGAACTTTTTTTCATTCACAAAAGTATCCATTTTGAATGTTAAATTATATTACTACTCTTGTAATGACATCAAGACATATCAAGCTATTGAACTGGGTAAATTCTACAAGATGAAAGAACATATATGTGGGCGGGGAGTGCAGGCCATAGCTGTGAGATGCTTCATAACATCTAAGTGACGTGTTAAATAAGTGTGAGTATAACTTATGAATCTTCTTATTCTTTCTTGCGCATTTTCTTTGGGGGAGAAGTACACAGAGTAGGAACCGTTGGGAATGGAAGTTGAAAGTTTGCCTGAGACTCACTGGAGAGAAATGCATGCCCAACTACATCTCCTACAGTATGATGATAAAATGTGTGAACAGAGAAAGGTTTAAAAACATTTCAAACTAAGGAAAAAATTTAATATAGAAAATCGCATGAAGCCTAAAAATGCCCCAGGAAATTGAATGAATAAGAGACATAACTGGCCTCTCCAGTGATCATAATCTTCATCTAAAGATGATTTTTCGTCTGTATGGACATAAAATTCTTTCCATTGATGACGTGATTCCCAATGTTAGACCAAACCAAGGAGAAATTTTCTGTTATGCTCCCACACAAATAACACGTAGAGGTAACAGAAACTGACCAGCTGCTGCTTTTCCCTCTCAGTTTAGCTTCAGGATGAGAACTGCTTCTTCAAATCCGAGCGAAGAGACTTCAGTTTTTATCTTTAGTTTCACTATTTTTGTCATCATTCTGAAAGAAATGGTAATTTTAGTTCTGGGGATCTTTGGGAAAGAAATACCCATGTGTATTGCCTGGGTTCACTATGAACTACTCTCTAGGCAAAACTGAGATAAAGCCGAAACAAAGTAGTTCGACAACAGGAAAATATGTACAATGGAAAGGGTAATTATTTCTTTTTCTCCGTCTAGTATTCCATTTAGGATTGTTATCTTTTGTGTTAAATTTCAGATTTTTGTACCAAGGCAAGAGTGTGTTCTGTTCAAAAAAAAAAAAAAAAAAAAGGCTAGCATTAGATCTTTCTTAATGTTTTGAATAGGCTGGTTTTGCTTTAATAAATTAAATATGAATCATTCTTCTAACACTTTATCTGAAATGCTGTGATTGCCTTGATACTGGCAAACAAAATTTATTATATACTAATATATACAATATGTGTATTTTTTTAAGTATAAAATAATACAGGTGTGAAAATTGTGGCAGCTTAGTGTGTGAAAGATGTATTTATTTATTGAAGTGTTATTATCATACGGTGTCCTATTAGTTTCAGATGTACAATATAATGATTTATCAGTTCTATACACTTCTCCGTGCTCATCAAGATAAGTGTACTCTTAATCCCCTTCATCTATTGCACCCATCCCCCACCCACCTTCCCTCTGGTAACCATCTCTGTTCTTTGTATTTAGGAATCTGTTTTTTTGTTTGTTTGTCTCTCTGTCGTTTTTTAAGGATGTTATTCCATAAGTTTGTGATTTTTTTTCAAGGGACCGGGGCAGGCATGAAACTATTATACCAGAAAGTCAACAATAATTTAAGAACAGTCAGACCAGAAGAAAATGAGGGGATGGGAGAGACAGAGAGAGAAATAGACAAGAAGAGAGAGAGAGAGAGACTGAGAAGGAAAAGGCAAACCACTGAAGTCAAGGATTTTGAAAAGTTAATAATAGCAGAAGTGGAAGGAAAGTGGAAGGATGGAATTAATAAAGTAAAAAAAAGAACACATTTCAAACAAATGTAGTGATAATACATAAATCCAAACATGATTTATTTCAAAAACAGTAAAATCTAACCGAGTCAGGAAAAGGTAAGCAAGAAAGCATAGACACAAAAGATTAGAGAGAAAATGGAAAAGAACCAAAGATACAGAGGAAATTAAATGAATTAAACAATTTATCCCTTCTTCAAATCAATTTGAAAGCTGAATATAATAAATGAGATTCTGGGAAAATGAGAATTGCTAAAATCGACAGTTGAAGTCACAGGAAGCATAAACAGACCAATTTCATGAGGGAAACTAAACATGCTCCAAAAGAAAATAGCCTCCTCCTGACCACTGCATCTCTAATATCCTGCAAAAGGCCAAGAACCAGAGGTTATTACAGGTGAATTTTATCGATACTCTTAAGAAATTGATCATGCTGATGCTGTTTAAACTTGTCCAGAGCACTGAGAGCAAAGGAAAAGTTCAAAACTATTTTTAAAAGTCATACATAGCCTTGATATCAAAACCAGAGCAATCAGTGCAAAGAAAGAAAACTCATTTAAAAATATTGATTTATAAGTCTCTAATAAAATAGACTCCAGCAAAAAGCTAAATTAGGAAATACCATAGAAAACTAGAGTTTGTTTCCAGAATAAAAAATAATGTTAAGAAATATATGTATATAACATAGTATGAAATGTATACTGATATAAACATATGCAACATAGCATAGAATAAAAACATGCAAAAGCTAGATTGATGGCCAGAAGACATATGATGAAATTTAAAATGTATTTTTCATTAAAATCACTTAGCTTTCAAGAAAATAGTAATCGATGTATAATTTCAGTGTAATGTTTAAAATGGAACACTGAAAGAAAACATTACATTCAGAAAGCGTAAAGTGTATCACTACCACCATTATTAGTTAACATTATTCCAGAAGTACTAGTCAACATAAATGCACAAAAAATGTGCATAAAATATGCATAAAATATCTATGTTAAGGAAGATGTGAAATTACCCTTATTTAAAGATGATGAGATCATATAGCTGGTTATTCAAAGTATTTAAACTTAAACTCTATTAGAAACTCTAAATAAATACATCAGTGTAGGTACAAAATTAATATACCCAGTGTTCGTATTTATAAACAACCTCTTGGAAATTAGAGATTCCATTTATAATAGTAAACAGATGGAAATTATAAAAAATAAACTTAAGAAAGATCCAGACCTAGAGGAAAAAACTTTAAATACCTATCAGTTGTTCAGTACTGTGTAATTAATCACCTCAAAATTTAATGGCTTAAAACACAATAATATATTCACTCATGTTTCTGTTGGTATAAAGTTTGGACTGTGCTCAGCGGGAATGAATCCTCTCTGCTCCATGTGGTGGTGTTGGCCTTACCTGTGTCTCCATGTGTCCTCTTCCTGTAGGAGGACAGCTTGGCAACAGCCTTCCATGTGAGAGGATAAGCCACAAGATTATTTTAGGCTTAAACTTAGAGTTTGTAGGGATCCACTCAGAAATTGAGAGTTGGTATAAAGATTATTTTAAGCTGAAGACATTTGAGATTTAACAGATGCAGAAAGAAACCTTCTTAGAGCTTCTCTGATCTGACTAAAAGCAGAAACTTCCGAGAAGTGAGGGCTACCATAAATTCCCTTTTTAGGGCACCATCTACTCCCAGGAGAAAGGCAAAAGTAAACCTACTAAAAATCCCCTCTCTGGGAGTATTACAGCCCTGAAGAAGACCGCTCATACCTATATAGACAAACATTATTGCAAGCTTTCTTTTTTTTTTTTTTTAAGATTTTATTTATTTATTTGACAGAAAGAGAGAGAGCGAGAGCAGGAACACAAGCAGGGGAGTGGGAGAGGGAGAAGCAGGCTTCCTGCCCAGCAGGGAGTCCGATGTTGGGCTCCATCCCAGGATCCTGGGATCATGACAAAGGCAGGCGCTTAATGACTGAGCCACCCAGGCGCCCCATCACAATCTTTCTTACCTCCCATTTGTTCTGAAAACCATTTGTCTTTCCTTAAGGGACCTATTTGTACTTCCCACAGAAGCCATTTCTTTCCTTTTCCCTACTAATTTAGGTATGTAAACCTTTACCTTTAACCATTTAACAAGCTAGCTACTTCTTTTGTTGGCTCCTCTGTGCTTATGAATAAACATGTTTCCCCTGTTAATCTGGTTTTTGTCAGTTTAATTTGCAGGTTTCAGGTACCAAGTCTAAGAGAGTTGGAGGAAAAAGTTTTTTCTTCCCTGACAAACTCAAGTTACAAGGCCAGCCGGGATTCAAGGCCAACCTGGGAAAATAGATTCCATCTCTTCTTAGTGGGAAGAGCAACAAAGAATTTGTGACCACTTTTAATTTACTGTATTTACAAAGGGAGATAAAATGAGACACCTAAATACCTTGTTCTTAGTCAATAAGGATAAATGTTGTAAACATTTCTATTCCTTCAAAATGCATCTATAAGGTTAATGGGATTGAGAAAATATTGGCTAATTATTTTGTTTCTTTGACCCTTAACTTGATGCTAAACCTCATATGTGAAAACAGGAACAGTTGGTATAAATAGTGACAAAAATAATTATGATGATAAGTCATGATAAAAACATAATTTTAATTGGTAGTAATATTTCTACAGATATTAAAACATATTACAAAAACACAGTAATAAAAACTTTTGATGTTGTCACAGAAATCAGCAGGTAGGTAAATGGATTGAAGATTTCATAAATATATTAAGCATATGACAAAGCCATCATTTAAAAACAATGAAAAAGCTATGAATTAGTCAATATACGGTTAATAAATAACGGATAAACCAAGTAAAAATAAAATGCTAGATATGTACAACACTTTTTACACTACGCTCTTCTTGCAAAAAATAAAGCTAGAGGACAATAGAGAGGAATTTCTTTTATAATCTTGGAGAGGAAAAGGTTTTCCTAAATAAAAAAGAATCCAGAATTTATAAGATAATCTTTATTATGTAAAATTTAAAATGTACATATGGTGGGGCACCTGACTGGCTCAGTGAAATGTGCAACTCTTGATCTCAGGGTTATGAGTGCAAGCCCCACACTGGGTATGGAGATTACTTAAAAATAAGGTCTTCAAAAAAATGTATGTATGGAAAAGGAATACCAGAAGACAAAATACTAAAAGCAAACTGATAAATACATAGAGAACAATTAAGACTCAACAAGAAAGCTACCACAAACCCAACAGAAAATAGAATAGACAAAGGATATGAATAAGGGGTACAGTGGTTAATTCCATGTATCAACTTGACTGGCCTACCCGATGCTCAGACAACTGGTAAGACATTTCTGGGTATGTCTGTGAAGATGTTTCTGGAAGGGTTTAGCATTTGGTTTAGTTAGCTGAATAAGGCAGCCTGCCCTCACCAGTGTGGATGAGCATCATCCAATCTACTGGGTGCAAAAATGGAACCAAAAGGCAAAGGAAGGGTGAATTTTTTTCCAAGGGAGGCTAATGTTGCTGTTCAGCAGACCACACAATGAGTAGCAAGAAATTAGAACAGTGATTTTCTAAGTCTGATCCCCAGACTAGCAGCATCAGCCTCATCTGGGAGCTTGTAAGAATACAAATCCTTGGGGTCCACCTCAGACCTACTCAGTCAGAAACCTTGGGGCCTGGATCTTGCCTTTACAATGCACTACCATAACCTCACAAAAAAATAGCAGATTCACAGTCATTTATTTTACTGAGCTTCCAGCAATAATTTTGCTCAAGAGCAATAATTAATAAATAAAAATAGTTATGTAGGTAGATAATTAAAAGCCCCACATTTATAGGAAAATTCTGGATTTAGAATTAGACAACCAAATTTAAAATTGTAGTTCAGTTTTCTGTTAGTTATAGCAGCTTGGTGAGTCACGTAACCCTGAGCCTTCAGTTTCTTAACTTAAAAAAAACACTAAAGTGAATACCAATACCTTCCTTACCTACAGTTATTGGAAGTAGTGGAAATCTGTACTTGGTAATGACAAGTATGATGCATAAAGAAATATATAATTAAACTTTTAAACTTGGTTCCAGCTGCACAAACTTTTTAATCTATTCAGAAACAAAGTTTAGCCAACACTAAAGAAAGCAAAGAGTTGCTAGAAGGAACAAAAGAAAGTATGGTAACATATACTAAAGATCCATTTGGTGCTTTATATATGGTATAATTCATTTTTCCAACATCCTTATAAATTACAAGTGAGGAAATTGAGATTGCAAAGAAATTAAGTGAATTGCCTTTGGAGCTACATTAATGGGCTTTTGTATCAGGAGAGCTAATTTTTGAGTAGTATCTGTCAGTAGCTATGTGACTGTTGACTAAAATTCTCTGTCTCAGTATGTCCTTAATGAAATGGATATAAAATCTGACCTACCAAATACTTAGTACCCATAAATTTAAAAATGATGTGAAATTGCTATAAAAATCTCAAAGATTTTTAGTGATATGAGGCATTATTATGCAAAATAGCATGTAGAAAGCCTTATGCTAAAAACTTTAATATTTTCATATTTTTGTAAATTTACTTCAGTTTCTCTGTCTTACACATATATCATAGGCAGTATTGAGCTGTATAATATACATGTATCTTCAGCCTTAATTTCCGTACATTTTTTTTTTTAAGATTTTATTTATTTATTTGAGAGACAGAATGAGAGAGAGAGCACATGAGAGGGGGGAGGGTCAGAGGGAGAAGCAGACTCCCTGCTGAGCAGGGAGCCCGATGTGGGACTCGATCCCGGGACTCCAGGATCATGACCTGAGCTGAAGGCAGTCGCTCAACCAACTGAGCCACCCAGGCGCCCAATTTCCGTACATTTTAACTTCATAAGTTATTTTTTATGAATATTATTCACTAATCAGGAGAGGACCCTGAATATAATCATGTTGAAGATTTTGTCTGACTGTTGTGTCATTTTCATTTTACTGGGAGGGAATTTGTCTACTAGTGTTGGTTTTATTGATAACTTCAATGGTTCCATAGAACCATAGTATTTTATATGAACAGAACTTTGTTGTGCCACTGTTTAGGGACAGGCTTTCTCCATCAGATTCTTGCTCTCTTGTGGTTTTGCAGTTGCTTTCGTATAGCTTCCCAGGTCTCCCAGTTGAGAACTGAGCATCTTGTGTGTGGCTCAGTTCCTATTCCACGGTGACTGCAGGTGTTGCTTATGATTCAATGACTGAGCTGGCAGGGGTGTCTCTATCCTGTTACTTCTGAAGAAAGCAGATGTATGTGAGCCATGTTGCCAGGCAGGGGTTGGCAGAAATGTTTTTCAACTTTCTTACTTTTACAAGCAACAGTCCTTTATCAGACCCTGCTTTTAACACAGTGATCCTGACTCTGACTCTATTTCCTCACCTCTTATGGGGAATGTTTATTCCTTATAACCCTACATGAGTCAAATTCTCAGCCGCTTCTGCCTGCTTCTGGGCCTGGACCCTGGAGTGCTCATGGCTTTAGCTCTGTTTTGTGCTTTGTTTTCTCATTTTTAGAGACATTTATTTTATTTAATTTTATAGCATGGCCATATCTTTTCTTTTTAATTTGCCATTTATCAATTATTATTATATATTTAGAGATGAGGAAGGGCCTCAAAGTATAACTTTCCTTGCCAGCTTAATAGGAAACAGTGCCAATTTTATGAAATGGATGTTAGAGATACGAGGATTAGAAGAGTGGAGAAGGCATCAGAGAAAAGGGCCCAATAGCATTCATAGGCAGAATCAGATCATTACAGTAATTTCTGTGTGTTTGTTCCATGGGTGCTGAAGCAATACCTTTCCATCCTCAGTGCTGTGGAGGCTGAGCCATTCCTTTGTTCCTCTTTTATTGTTTGTCACTTCATTGCTTTTCTTCATGTGCTCACCCCTGGGGGATGTGAGCTTGTTTGGTCTTTACAGAGCCTCTAAATTGGGCCTTTTTCAGTTGAATGTCCCCCCAGCTGACTGTGACTAAATCAGATCAAACTTTTGCAACTTGATGGATTGTCCTATACTCTGTCATCAAGAAGGCTGAAAAAAGAGTAACAGGAAAGTTGTCCGTTTGTAGGCTTTTCCTAAGGACACATTCACTTGCCCCATGTCTTGCTTGCAAAACTCACCTGTCTAGCACTAAGTTATAAAATACATAAAAAAACATCAATTAGAAGCCCTGAACAGAGTTTTTTGTGACTTTTTCAATTGAATGGGTTATATTAACTAGCCATAATTGGGTAAAATTATGTTGTCATATTACCTCGTGGTTTTGTCTCAAGAGAGATACAAACCTCCTTATCATTGGGAACTTACCCTGAGTAATGTCTCAAGGTGGCTCTATGTGAAAAATCACAGGATGTATATATATAAATATAGATATAGATATATAAATTTAACTGGTTTATTCTCAGAATCATTACTGAGCTTCTGAATTTATCTTTGTGAGAGTAGGAAATGTGTGTAGATTTAGATTTTTACTGTATTAAAAATTAAAAATTTCATATAGAAATCATTGCAATATAGTTTAAACAAAAATAGAATATGTAGAGAAAATAAATACAATAGTTACACTTTATTTTTTTCATTAGGGTGTACTTTTCATTTTAACTAGCAATCTGGAAAAATAATTATCAGTTAAGGGGTGGATCAATCAGTGTGTAGATTAACAGTGATTAAAAATAGTAATAATTTGTGATGTCAAAAAAGGAACAGAATATTAAATTGAACTTTTTTACTTAAAAATATTTACAGAGGCTAGACCATCAATGAAGGAGAGGCCAGGGAATTTTTAAGCAAGTTTTCGAACCCTTATTTTATTCTGCTCTTGGATAGGTTCCAGCAATGAAAAATTCTTTGGAGAATGCAGTCAGTATGCAGTGTGTTTCCAGGAAGGATGGAGTGGAACTGGTTCATTCCTAGCCCATTAAATTTGGACTTCAATATATGAATGCAGAAACTTGAATACAGCTCATTTCTGAAATAGCTCTGATTGCAAAATGGGAGAAATGGGCCAAAGTGGAACCGATCTGTTTTTCTACCAAGAAATGAACTAAGATCTTGTTTCTTTCCCATGGTTCAGGTTCCCAGGTTCCTATGAAAGGATCCCATCTTGGAACGGACTTCACTCAAGAGGATTATGTGAGGAGTGGGGTGCCCTCCAAAAGAGAGAGTTCCCTGAGCCCTCCAGATGTGTTTATTAGGATCTTTAGCAGCATGAGAGCTGGTTGGGAACAAGGACTGAAAAGATATAGATAAACCTTAAATTTTGTGGGTTAGTGACAAGAACATAAAACCTGAGGTCTCAAGTTCAAGTTTCTTCCCTACCACTTTCTCTTTTGTAATCTTGGGCAAGTTAGGCTTTAGTCCCTTAATCTGTAAAATGATTACAAGTATATAAGCCTCATATTGTAGCTAATGATTGTCAATTCAGGGGACTCTACAGGGATAATCCAGTAAAGAATATGAGGGTGGGAGATGAGAAAGGGAAGCTGTCCCTCCCCTCTTCAATTGAAGGGCCTCTGGATTTATCAACTGTATGGGTAAGATGTACCAGTGAGCTTTAATTTGAAGAGGGGTTGACTAAGAAAATGAAAACCAGGGTTGAATGTAAAATATAAAGGACCGAATGATGGGTTTTTTCATTTTAGGTTTTCAATTCAGAAACTTTAGAATCATGAGGTAATAACAGGGAGAGACAAACCTGGGAGTATGAAGTTGTCATAATGGAGATCTCAACAAAACTGCATGGCTCTCAAGAAAATGGGGAAAAACGAGAGTGGAAACCAAGTCAGGGCAATGCTGAAAGGAGGTGCACAGAACTAGTGTGCTATTTCTAAAGAGGGTGGACTTTGGAGTCAGAAGGTGTGTTTGAGAAACGGCTTGGGTAGCCTTTGGCAAATCATGCCATCATGTTGGGCTCATAATTCTCATTTAGGAACAGCCTCTGAGGTCAGGGCCTTCTCTTTCATCTTCTCCCTCAGATTCTGTCCTGTATCCATGCTTTACTATTTGCCGTTTCTTTGAGCATAGAAAGCTCACCTGTGTCTACTGCCTTTGTGCTCATTGCTCTGTCTTTCTGAGGTGTTCCCAAGGGGACTCAGAGTTTCAGGACAGCAGGGCCTAAATCTTCCTTCTTTGTATCTCCAGAATTTAGCACAGTCACACATACAATAGCATTACTGTTCAAGAGTTTTTTTTTAATGCATGAAAGGATAAAGGAAGAAAGCAGGAAGAAAGGAATGAAATAAAATGGTTTAGTATTGATTCGTTCATACCCAAAGACCTGTTCAGCCCTATAATTAGGGTCACATATGTACAAGAGAAATTCCACAGGTAAAATCAAATCTGTGGCTAAGGAGCAGAGTGGTGAGTTGGGGCGGGGGTGTGTGGCAAGGCAATAATAAACTAAATTGATGATGTGTCTCATTAACACAGATTTTCAAATCAGTGAGCTAATAAGCTTACAGCCTGAGCAGGGTGGGGATTGAAAGAAAAAGAGAGAGAACAAATATAGGGAATTGTGAATTTTAAGGCTATGAACCCCAGCTGTGCCCTCCGAAGTAGGCAGTATTCACTACCAGTCATTCTATATTGACTTTTTACGTAACATCTATGGTGATGCAGGTAGAAAAGGTGAGCAGGATAAATAGCAGAACAACCCAGGCATCAGCTATGTCAGTGCTTTTCATTTCTGCTGAAATAGCATTCAGCCAGCCAGTTTACTTTTTGGACTCTTTGGCCTGCCATATGGGTACCAAAACTCCCTGCAGCCACCAACTCAGAGCTCAGTCAAACTGCTGGAGACAATGCAGGAAATGTTCCCTTTCACTATCACTTGTCAAAGCTAAGATCTTGCACCTAATACAAAACTGTCCTATGATTTGACTCTGCATGTAAAAAATCTAATTGGGGACTTCATAGATTTTCTCATTGTAAATGTCACCACTCCATCAAGCTACTTCTCACTGTCCAGAGCTATATACAAACTCTCTTTGCTATTATCCTTCAGCTCGGACTTAAATCAGTGGCATTTGGACTTTTAGCAAAGGAACTATTTGTGGTGTTGTAGTTCTTAATGCAAAATTTAATGTGGGGCATCAATGTGATAGAATAGCTCTGGCAGAATGAGTTGAGATGGAATGGATTTGAGTTCTATTTTGAGGTTGTTCTTATGCCAGTTCCACATTAGCCCACTGGGAAAAGAAAACAATGGAGAGTGGTCAGAAAATTGGGTTCCAATTTTAGCATGAAAAAGCTGTGTGAACTTCAGTGCAGCTCACCTATCTCATATAACTTTTCTAATGTACAAAACAAGGCGATGGAACAAGATGATTTTTGCAATGCCTTTCAGTCATAAAATTATTCAGAGTGAAATAATTCATTTTACTTGCAGTTTTAATCTTGATACATTAAAAATGGTTTTCTACATCAAAGATTGAGAGAAAAATAGCAACAGAGTTTGTTAAGGAGCATGGATTCATGTACCTTAATATTGCACAAAGAGGCTGTGTTATTCATTAGGGCATTGATTAGTTATTGACTTGATGTAAGAGAAAAAAGATCTATAATGAATGAAGAAATAATGTGAAAGCTGCATCCTTAAAAGTGCAACCAGATTCCCATGTGTGTATGTCATTTCTCTACTTTATTTAACACAATTTGAACAAAACATTTCATTGTTATGCCCCAGACTACTCTGCTTGCTCAAATAAATATTGGATTCCCTAGATATAAAAAGATTTTTCACCTTTCAAAGGGTCTTTGCAAGGTTCCAGTGACCTGCTCCTTAGGCAAACAAAATGTCTTTTTCTGCACATAATTTTGACTTGAGAGAAGGTAAATTGAAATGACATTTTAAAATTTAAAATTAGTTTTAGTAAATCCAATACCGACAGTATACTACTTGAGGGCACCAGACACTTGAAAGTTCAGAGATCAGTCCTTCCTCAGAGAAATCCTGCTTTTCTGTATCAAGAATATTTATTCATTTATTTTGGAAACTTTGAATGTGAAACTGCGCATGAGAAATAGCAAGTTGACAAAAATAATATCATGCTTATTTTTTTGTACTTTTTCAAATACTTCCATATGACTAAATTTAATTATCATAATTTTTGTAGTTTTTTTTTTTTTGAGAGAGAACACACAAAAGCAGGAAGGGACAGAGGAAGAGGGAGAGAAAGAATCTTAGGTAGGCTCCATGCCCAGTGCAGAGCTGGAGGCAGGGCTCAATCCCATGACCTTGAGATCATGACCTGAGCTGAAATCATGAGTCGCACCCTTAACCGACTGAGCTACTCAGGTGCCCCATAATTTTTGTAGATTTTAAAAGTGAAATATAAAATTAAATGTATAAATCCTGTGTGTGAATTTTTTTCAAATGTATAAACATCTGTAAGTATCACCCAGATAAAGGACAATATTAGCACATCAGAAACTTCCCTTGTGTCTTCTCACATTTAATTCCCACCCCATAGTTGTAACTTCTGTGACATTTTTAACATAAATTATGTCTGTTTATGAACTTCACATAAAAAATTATATAGTATGTAATACTTTTTTCATCTTGCTTCCTTATCTCAATTATTTCTATCAGATTTATCTGTGTTATGTATACCAGCATTTATTTTTTTTCAGAATTTTTTATTGCTGTGTTATATTCCATTAATAAGTATACCATAATTTATCAATTTCAACATTGATAAACAGTTATATTATTGTTATTCTATTATGAATAACACTGCTATCAACACTTAATGCACTTACTGTTGGAAAATATAGTTTCTATATATGGGGTAAAATTGTGTGTATTTAGCATAACAGTTACTACCAAAGTTCTCCAGAGTATTGGTTGAAATACTAATTTACATGCCAACCAGCAGTGCCAACACTCATTTTTATTAACATATTATCGGTGTTTTTTAAATTAATGGTTTCAATTTGAATATCACCATAGTGATACACATTTTATTCTTCATTTTAATTTTCCTTATATAGAGTTCTATGAATATCCTTTTGTATTGTTATTCTATTAAACGTATCTCTTGAATTCTTAAGTTCTGTTAATGCATTTTCAGTTGTAAAACTTCCAGAATATGTTTTCAGTTTCCTGGTGAAAATCTGCATTTTCTGTATTTTCTGAACATATTAAGTATAGCTAATTTACAGTTCTTTCTGGATAGTTCCAGTATTTGGGTCACTCTTAGGTATTTTTCTGTTATTTATTTTTACACTTGATTTTTTGGTCATTTGATTCTATTTCTTGGAATGCCTATTAATTTTTCACTAAAAAATGGGATATTCTGTGCCTTGGTTGATGCTCTTTCTGGAGAGGGGGTTTAATTCTACTCTGGCAGGTGAATAGAGTACACGTAAATGACCTTATTCCAGTGGATCCTTTGCTTCCAGTTTTAACAGGCTGCTGTATTTTAGGTTGCTTTTATCCTAGGGTGTGATTTCCCACTCATACAATGTAGCTCTGTTAGTGTCTCACCTGAAACTACTCTTCCCTCCCTCCCACCCTTTCTTTAGTTCTTTCTCTCTTTCTATGTCTGTGGCCAGTCTTGAATTCTAATTTCTTTGTAGCAAGGCTGCCAAACTATTTTCTCAACTCTCTAGCTCATCAGATACTGCTCTACACTTGCTTTTTAGGAGTCTCAGCTTACATACACGAAGTATAAGAATTGGACAGTGCCCAAAGAGGGAATGACCTATAAATTCCAGGCTCACTCTTTTTGGTTTCTTGCCTCTGGTCTTTTGTCCCTTAAGTTTTTGTCACCCTGTGAACCCCAAACTCCAGATTCTGCGTCCCTTTTCCAGTTTGACTGTTCAAGTCTTTAGGCTACCATGGCTTTCATTTCCCTAAAATGTGATTGGCAAGTTTTCTGAGGCAACAACAGAAGTGAATGGTTGCTTACCTTGTTGTGCTTCTCTTCTTCTGCCTGCCCTTCTCCCTGTGCTTTCCTACATCTTCAAACAGTTTTTTGTGTATTTTATCCATCTTGTATAGTTTCTTAGTGGTATGATTAATTTCTTACATGTCCCATTTTCATGGTTGCAAGCCAGAGCATTTTTTTTAAGTAGTGTGATAAGCATGGTAGTGCTGATTTGAAAGATGGAAAAAATAAAAAGTGAAGAAGTAAGCATTTCCTTTGATCACACAGCAGGGCTATTGTGGACTGGGAATTAGGATTTCAGTCTCAGGATCTAGTGATCCAAGTTGTTTGTTCATTTGTTTTTTATTTTACATGCTTTAGATTTCAGATAAATTGAACTTCCATGGTTCAATTTTAATCAGATTATATTGAGGAAGAAAATTAATAAGCCAACAATCCTAGTTTGTAACAGAATAAAATCTTGAGCGTATTCTTATGAATACTAACTTAATTAAATATTACATTCAGAGAATAGGGAGCAGTTTTCTTGAATTAGCAGCTACAGATGAAGTGCACAATCAGAAAGAATATATAGAATACTGTAGAAATAAAAATAACTTCTAACTTCCCTTTACTTGAAATCTAATGCCATAACCTTGTCCATAAGTCATATGACAATGATACTGACATTAATCATAAACCAGTGTATTCATAATATCCAAACCAGTGGCTGACAAGTGGACCCTTTAAATGGAAAATAACATTCATTTTATGACATCCTACAATGCTTATAGTGATTTTCACTTATTATCTCATAAGTATTTTATGATGATACTATAAGGTAGTTCCGTATGTTGTAAAGATGAAAGAAAATGGATGTACAGATACAGTCACAGGAATTGACCTGGGGCAATGAGGAATTTATGACAGAAATGAAACTCAGGTATTTTGTCTCAACCTTGGGCTCGGTCTCCTTTTGCTGTATTGGAAATCTGAATGTATTGTGGATACAGCCCAAGAGCTCTGCTTTACCCTACATCTGTTGAGCTACCTACCCTCAGGCAGTTGAAAATACAAAATACTCCATGAGGAAAGGTTTTTGAGGCTTACAATAAAAATGTTGTGGAAAGCACCTGCTATTTAAAGTATCACTGGAACCCTTCTCTTTTGCTTGTTATAACCTTTCATAGGAATTCCAGTGTTCTGTACAAATCCTCTCTTGCTTCAGGAACTTAGGGAATCCTCAGTGAGAATTTCACATGAGCATCAGGGACACCATTTACATAGATGTCAACATGAAAGATGAGTTAGTGATTTGTTAGCCTTAGGATCAAGTGTCCTTCCATGGTTCTCTTCCATGTTCTACCAAAGAAGTTTCAGGCATTTCCCCCCCTTATAGTTGTCGCTGCTTTCTTTGCCAGATATGACACAATCTGAAAATGTTTTACAACTGTTTATGAGGTTTTCTTTCATCTAATATATTTATGAACTGATTGATGCCCCCAGTTAGAATTTCAAATTTTTGCAAAAATCAGGAGAGATTGAGTCTTTTCCTTGTGTGTCACACTCTGTCAGAGAAACCTCAAAGAAGTCATACTTGATATTGAATGAGAGACAAAGTTTAATGGAAAAACCATGTCCTCCCAGTAGATACTAATTTTCTGATGCTTAGGTTAGGAAATTAATACTATTGACAAAAATGATGATGTGCTCACCATTTCATTTCCCCTCTGATGAACAAGCCATCATTAGGTATAAAAAAACCCTTTGCTCAATTGACTTTCCAGTATCATTTCAAGAAATGACTATCAGAGTAGATCAACAATCTTAAAAGAAGCCCAGAAATATCTGAATTTCTCAGAATACAGTTGGAACATCCCACTACAGAAATTATAACATTTCATTTACAGATGGAAGAGACTGGCTAGAAAGCAACTGTATAAAATAAATAAAATGCTATGTCAGATCCATATAGTAGATCATTAGTAATCATAGAAAGAGGTATTCATGGGTGGCATAGCCCTTCTTGTACCTGGACTCTAGTGATCCTCATTTTCTAATAACTGATTTATCTAGAGATAACATTGTATTTTATAGATTTGAGTCATTAATCTTTGAATGGTCATAGTAATTTCTAATTTTTACAGAACCTAGTTACATACTATATAGAACTTGGTGAAAATTGAGCTCTCTCTTTTAATGAAAGCTTTCTTTCTGATTCTTAGTATGGAAAAATGGATTAAATTATATTAGAACTTTTACAATGGTGGGCTATGAAAAAACTATTTAATGCTTTCCTTGAATCATATGAGTGTTCAAAGGTTACCATTTTATAGGTTTGCTAATTTTCCAAAAAAGAATGATTCAGGTAATTGCTATGATTTCTTTCCTTAGGTGTTCTCACTTATAGTATGCCATTATTCTGTCACAGAATAAAAGGTTAAAAAACATTCTTTGGTAATTTCCTGAAATGAGCCTTCTTATTTTGTGTAAGACTTCAGAAAAGATCAGAATTTAATAAAATGCATTTTGTTCAGAAATGAAAATACTTGAGAAAAAGGAGTGGGTGGGGGAGGAGAAGAGATTCAATTGTACTTAAGTTTTTACCAGCAAATGCTCAATTCTGGTTGAGTAAATATAGTTACCTTTTGAGAAATAGATGCACAAATGAGTTTGTGCTTCAGTGCCAACTGCTTTAAATCTAATTGTTAACTTTTGAGACCGAAATCTGTAGATTTTCTTTTGGTTTTAGGCCAAGAAAAACACTGCTGTTTGAAAAACCTACAACTGTGGCATGGTGGACTCAAGATGATAAATTATATCATCCCCGCTACCATGTTGTATGGTGGCAGCTAATCATAAATAGAATATTTTGTATGTATAACAGGAAATGATTTGATGTTTAGTGAGAAAGACATTAGATATCCGTTCCTTTTAAATAAAACTAGTTCATCTAATACTGTAATCAGAGAGGTCAGCATTGCCCTTGGATATCCAGCATTTTGAGGGAAAAAAAAAATGAGAGCATCAGTTAAGGCAATTATGAGTTTGTTGCAACATTCAGATGTGAATTGGGGTTCCTTTGGGAAATGTTGGCAAGTTTTCAAACATGAAGGCAAGTATTTCTTAAAATGCAGGAAGTGTTTATTTAAATATTTGAGGGCAAGGCAGTGGAAAAAGTTGATTTGACCCTAACTTGAGATATAGCTCAACTTAGTAAGACGAAGATAGCCATAAGATGATGCATGGTCATTTTTTTTAAAGATTTATTTATTTATTAGAGAGAGAGACAGAGAGAGCGTGCACAGTGGGGAGGGACAGAGGGAGAGGGAAAGAGACTCTTAAGCAGACTTCCTGCTGAGCATGGAGCCCCACCTCGGGGTTTAATCTCAGGATCCTAACTTCATGACCTGAGCCAAAACCAAGAGTCAGAGGCCTAACCGACTGCACCACTCAGGTGCCCCAGGGAATGGTCATCTTTAAGTAAGTGACAGCTTTTCTCCGTATTTCCTGTGTAATCTGGTAGTCTCTGTCTTGTGTGCATAAACTTTTTGGTTTACTCTGAAATAACTGTAACTGTTAGAGTACAGTCACAACCATGACCTCTGTGCTGTGTTTCTGTATGCCATCTAGCCCTTCAGGGTTTTTTTTTATTA
This sequence comes from Neomonachus schauinslandi, assembly GCF_002201575.2. Lineage (NCBI taxonomy): Eukaryota > Metazoa > Chordata > Mammalia > Carnivora > Phocidae > Neomonachus > Neomonachus schauinslandi. The sequence goes on along the minus strand of NC_058405.1, from coordinate 95,219,784 downwards.
ATATATCCCCCACAGCTCAATTTCTACTTTACTGACATTATCTCAATATTTTAGTATTTTGCTTCAATTATGATAATATTTGCTTGTGTATGAATATTCTATCTGGACGGTTCTTAGCTCTCTATGTTGTCAGTGAGTCCCATGGAGGGGGATTATTTCCTTATGGTTCATCAAGTTAAAAATGAGTGGTTCAAGGCTGGAAATAAAGTCTTGTTTTCTGTCCTTGGCATTAAGCTGGAAATTTGTTCATAATCTTTCTTTAAGAGAATATGCATCATCACCTCCACATATAAACTAGTTGCAGTGACTTCTATTATCTTCCCATTTCTCCTTGGAACCCAGTGAGAGAACTATGTATTTTTATTTAATATCAATAAGCCAATGTGAGAATATCGGTGGAGAGATTATAAAATGTTATTAGTCTCCCCAACCCATTAGCCAATACTGCTTCCATAGTACATAATTCTATTTATATTTATTCCATAGATAGCACTGATTTGAAATCATATCACATTGTCTCATCTAAGAATTTTTCCTGTTATTTAAAGTTCTGAACTCTCTGAAATGCATGAGTTTATCAAGATCATCTTAATTTGGATATTGTGGCCAAGTTTTGGTAATCTGGGTTGTCCAATTGTGCAAATGTCAGAATCGGGATATTCTCTTATCTTTGTACTATCTGATGCCTACAGTAAGATATTCATTTATTGTTTTCCTTTTTTTTTTTTTTTCTTCATCCACTTTGCTTCTTGCTTCCTTTCCTTTCTCCCATCAGTTGTTTTTCAAAGGTTTATTATGGTACTGAGGACAGACGATCCAAAGATGTCCTAACATAAATGAGGCTCAGGTTTTCCAAAAGCTCAGAAGGCAGTGGGGGAAGCAACCCAAGTCAAATCTGTAAAGAAGTGAGAGTATCTCTGGTGGAGTGGTTTAGACAAAGTTGTGCTGCCTACTTTACTATGGAAGCAGGAGAGAATTCCATTGAAAGGATGACACTCCAAATAGGTTTTGAAAGATGAGTAAGTTTACATAGAATAGAGGAAGTATGGATTGTCTGCTAGGTAGGGGCACAGCAATTGCAAAGCCACAGAGTCATGAAAGAACACAGGGTGTTTAGAAAGTGTCAGTAGACTGATATGCAGCTGTGATCTCCTTGCTCTGTTGCCACAGTGAGGGGTGACACAGAAGGGGATGCCTGCATGGGACAAATTAATAAAAGGTTACTGTTGTAATTATGTTCTGAAACTGGTTGGTTGAAAATTATTTTTCCTACAAGTTGCTCTAGGAATATAAAAAACATATTCAGATTACCAAATAATTTTGAGAATAAGAATAACACAACCACAAAATATACTTTTAAAAGTGACATGCCATTCTTCTTGTTGGAAGCAATCCTTTAAAATTAATTATTTAAAACCAATCACTTAAAAAGTTAGAATATGTTTCATGAGGCCCTTTAATTGAGGAAAGATGGCTGTCTGCTCAGTCTACCCATTGCGCAGAATCAGTTAATCATATTTATGTTGTCCTGGTGAACATTTTTTTTAAATTGATATCCTTTCCCTTATGTGTGTTTTTCTTTACTGTCAGTGGCTATTTCTAGTCAAGATAGATTGTTAGAAAATCTCTCTCTTGGCAGTCTAATCCCCTTAGAATACTGAAGAACCTATGGACATCATCTACCCATTAGGATTAGAGGTTAAGAGTCATAAATGGATTTCATGGACAGGTTTACTTTTTATTTTCTTCCACTTTCGGCAGTAGAATCTAACTAGAGAGCATCCTTTGAGCTCTAAAGGAGGTCCACAATGGTGCTCACTGAGATAAGAGCCTTATGGTGCTGAAAATTCCTGTTGCCACAGTGAATAAAACACAATTTGAGGTGTCACAGTGAGCATATGGATGTATGCTTCTGTAACTTTGAGAAGATTTAGATCAGTGTTTCTCACATTTAAGTAATACACTTACATTTTCTAAAGAGAGAAATACCTGTGTATGTGCATGTGTGTATATTTATGCATGCACATGTGTTTATAAAACTAATGCTTGAGAATAAATATGTAAAACCCAGGATGAGAAACACTTTAGTAAAAGGTAAATGTTGACTTCCGTTTCTGGCCACAATAAATAACAGACACTGGATTTACTATGCCCAAATAACTAAAAACTAGACAACATACATAAAATAATGGTTTTCAGACATTAAACACTGGGCAATGCAGAACAATGATATTTGGGATTTTTTTCCCAATTACTCAGTTTTGAGACTTGATTATATATCCTTCATACAAGTCCTTTATTAGATAAGTGATTTACACTGGTGCCTGGTTGACTTAGTTGGTAGAACATGTGACTCTTAAGCACATGGTTGTTGGTTTGAGCCCCATGATGGGTGTAGGGATTACTTAAAAATAAAAATAAAAAATCTAAAAAAATAAAAATAAATATTTTCTCCAGTTCACGGCTTTTTTTTTTTATTCTCTTAAGAACTACTCTTGAAATATTAGTGGTTCTTAATTTTGAAGAAGTTATTTTTGTTGTTTTTGTTCTGTTTTTTTAAACTATGGGTCATGCTTTTGCTCTTCTACCTAAGGAGTCTTTATTTAGACAACAGCAAATTTTCCATGTTTAATTCTCGATGTATTATAATTTTAAGTTTACATGTAGGTATATTATTAATTTTGAATTAATTTTTATGTATGGTGTGAAGTAGGAACAAGGTTTTGTTTTGTTTTTCTTCTCTTTTTTCTTTTTGTCTAGAATACTATTTGTTAAAGAAAATATCCTTTTTCCGTCAACTATGTTGACAATCAATTGATCACATACATTTTGGTCTGTTTCTAGACTCAATTCTGGTACATGGATATATATGCAATCTTATTATAAAGCTACACATAAAGCTGTACAGTAAGATGGTATGGGACTTTGGTTAATATAGATTTTCCATATTTCTTTTTCTTTTTCTAACCTTTGCTATTCTAATTTTTGTTTCTTTGTTCATATAAGGATTAAAATTGGCTTGTTGATTTCTACAAAAAATCTTGCGGCAGTTTTTTTATTGAAGTTGCATATTCAATTTTGGGAAAAAAATTTATCTTGACAACATTGAGTCTCCTAAACCATGAACATAGTACATCCCACCAGTTATGTATGTATTTTAAAACTTTTTTAAATTAGTGTTTTATAGTTTTGCTGTATAGTTTTTGCACAGGTATTCTAAAATGTACACCTAAGTATTTCATCATTTTGGGGAAGTAGTAAGTGGATCTTTTCAAATTACAACTTCTGGTTTTTTAATTTCTAGGATTTAGAAATAAAATTGATTTGTGTATATTGTGTATATTGATCTTGTATCCTGTGACCCTGCTAAAATCACTTAATAGTTCCTGTAATTTTGGTAGATTCTTTGGAATTTTCCAGGTCAAATATCTTGTTGTTTGAAAATGAAAACAATTTTACTCCTTCTTTTCCAAAGTGTGTAACTTTTGGAAATGTATCTTGAAAGAAGTTGCTGTGGGCAATGTCAAAGAGGTTACTGCCTATGTTCTCCTCTAGGATTTTGATGGATTCCTGTCTCACATTAAGGTCTTTCATCCACTTTGAGTTTATCGTTGTGAATGGTGTTAGAGAATGGTCTAGTTTCATTCTTCTGAATGTGGCTGTCCAATTTTCCCAGCACCATTTATTGAAGAGACTGTCTTTTTTTTCCATTGCATGTTTTTTCCTGCTTTGTCAAAGATTATTTGACCATAGAGTTGAGGGTCCATATCTGGGTTCTCTATTCTGTTCCATTGGTCTATATGTCTGTTTTTGTGCCAGTACCATGCTGTCTTGGTGATCACACCTTTGTAATATAGCTTGAAATCGGGCAACGTGATGCCCCCAGCTTTGTTTTTCTTTTTCAACATTTCCTTGGCGATTCGGGGTCTTTTCTGATTCCATACAAATTTTAGGATTGCTTGTTTCAGCACTTTGAAAAATGTCATTGGAATTTTGATTGGGATGGCATTGAAGGTATAGATTGCTTTGGGTAGCATAGACATTTTAACAATGTTTATTCTTCCGATCCATGAGCATGAAATATTTTTCCATCTTTTTGTGTCTTCTTCAATTTCTTTCATGAGTGTTCTGTAGTTCCTAGAGTATAGATCCTTTACCTCTTTGGTTAGGTCTATTCAGAGGTATCTTATGGTTTTTGGTGCTATTGTAAATGGAATCGTTTATCTAATTTCTCTTTCTACAGTTGCATTGTTAGTGTATAAGAAAGCAACAGAAGCTAGTGAAAGAAAAGCAAAAATGAACTTTTGGGACTTCATCAAGATAAAAAGCTTCTGCACAGCAAAGGAAACAGTCAACAAAACAAAGAGGCAACCCACAGAATGGGAGAAGATATTTGCAAATGACACTACAGATAAAGGGCTGGTATCCAAGATCTATAAAGAACTTCTCAAACTCAACCCCCAAAAAACAAATAATCAAGTCAAAAAGTGGGCAGAAGATATGAACAGACACTTCTCTGAAGAAGACATACAAATGGCTAACAGACACATGAAAAAATGTTCATCATCATTAGCCATCAGGGAAATTCAAATCAAAACCACACTGAGATACCACCTTACACCAGTTAGAATGGCAAAAATGGACAGGGAAAGAAACAACAAATGTTGGAGAGGTTGTGGAGATAGGGGATCCCTCTTACACTGTTGGTGGGAATGCAAGTTGGTACAGCCACTTTGGAAAACAGTGTGGACGTTCCTCAAAAATGTAAAAATAGAGCTACCCTATGACCCAGCAATTGCACCCCAGAGACACAGATGTAGTGAAAAGAAGGGCCATATGCACCCCAATGTTCATAGCAGCAATGTCCGCAATAGCCAAACTGTGGAAAGAGCCGAGATGCCCTTCAACAGATGAATGGATAAAGAAGATGTGATCCATATATACAATGGAATATTACTCAGCCATCAGAAAGGATGAATAGCCAACTTTACCTCAACGTGGATGGGACTGGAGGAGATTATGCTAAGTGAAATAAGTCAAGCAGAGAAAGTCAATTATATGGTTTCACTTATTTGTGGAACATAAGGAATAACATGGAGGACATTAGGAGAAGGAAGGGAATAATGGGGGGGGGGATTGGAGGGAGAGATGAACCATGAGAGACTATGGACTCTGAGAAACAAACAGGGTTTTAGAGGGGAGCGGGGGGGACTGGTTAGCCCGGTGATGGGTATTAAGGAGGGCACGTACTGCACGGAGCACTGGGTGTTGTACGAAAACAATGGATTGTGGATCACCACATCAAAAACTAATGATGTATTGTATGGTGACTAACATAACATAATAAAATTAAAAAAAAACAAAAAACAAAAAAAAAACAAAGTGTGTAACTTTCAGTTCTTTTCCTTGCCTGATTATCCTGGCTGGATCTTTTAGTACAATGATGCATAGTTTGGTGGAAGAAAATACCCTTGCCTTGTTACCCATCATTAGGGGAGATCATTCAGTCTTTTATCTTTAAATATGAGTTTAGCTGTAGCTTGTTTGTTTGTAGCTTTTTTTTTAATCAGGTGGAGGAAGTTCCTTTCTCATGCTAATTTTTGAAAGGTTGTCACCATTAAAGTTTAAATTATGCAAAAGGCTTAGTCTTCACATTTTGAGATGATCACATAGTTTTTCTTTAGCTTGTTGACATGGTGAATTGCAGTGGCTGATTTTTTGAATGTTGACTGAATCTTGCATTCCTTGGATGAACTCCATATAATTATTTTTAGATTGTCCTGAAAAGATTTAAAAAAGTCATATATAATTCCTAGACTATAAAAAACATATCTATATGGTAGTATTTTAGAAAAATTTTTTCCATTTTTTTTAAGATTTTTATTTATTTATTTGAGAGGTAAAGAGAGAGAAAACACTAGTGGTTGGAGGAGCAGAGAGAGAGGGACAAGCACACTCCATGCTGAGTGCAGAGCCCAAGATGATGTGGTGATCCACATGACCCTGAGATCATGACCTGAGCCAAACTAAGAGTCAGATACTCAACTGACTGAGCCAACCAGGTGCCCCCCATTCTATATTTTTTTTCTCTTTTATAGTATGTTAGATTCTAAAATTTTCACCTACATATTTAACTGGTGTTAAATTAATTAACCAATTAAGTGTTATTTTAGTTTTCATACAAGACTGAGGGAGATCTTTGTTCTAGGCATCACTAGAAATTTAAAATAATATGGGTCAATAAATATTCAGCAAGGTGGAATTTAATCTTATTGAATGCAGTGATAACAATGACATTTGGGATATCACTGATGGATATGATTGATGGCTGGGGGATACATGACAGCAACTCAGGAGAAAGAGCAATTATCTCATCTTCCTTTGGGGGATGGGAGGGGCCTATGTGGCAGATGACCTCACTGGTGCTTACCAGAAAATTTCTGACTGGCTGGTTAAGACTATTCCTGGGGAAGGTTGAAACTGTAATTACGTTAGGTATTAAGCTCTAATTTGGTGATATGGACCTAATACAAGTGACTTCATTGGGCACCTATGGTTTTTGTTCTGTTTTCTTTTAGTTTTTTGTTTTGTTTGTTTTTAATGGCAATTATTTTTCTTTTGCATCTGTTGATATTAAAAGTTAAGTAATTTTCTATGTCACACAGCTAATATTATGGATAGAATTCATACTTGATTATTTTGTACTTCATAGCCCATGCTAGAATTTGAGCATTGAGAAGGAAGGTGGGGCACATTGTTTGAGATCATACCAGAAACCCCTCAGAACCTGAGCAATAGCTACCTATCTATAGGGGTTTGAGCTTGATGGTCTTATGTGTGAAACAATGAGACAAAAAAAAACCAACTGTGGAGTTTATGTAAATGTCACAGAAACACATAAACAGAGGTTCTACAATGTTCTAAAAGGAAGAAAAAAAATTCAAATGAGGCAACACATTAGGATATTTGGTTCTAAGTTAATTTCTACTCATCTCCTCTCAAAGGTATGATATATTGCCTTGGGTTGTTCCTATAATAAAATTGGGAAATATTGCAGATTAATAGTAGATTAACATGGATATTATGTAAAGAACAACTTCCTTGGATTGGTGAGGATAAATTTGTTTGCCTATATCCATGGTCCTCAAATTTAAGATGCACTTCAGAATCACCAGGAGACTTGTTAAAACTGATCACCAGGTCTCTTCCTCAGAATGTGTGATTCAGTAGGACTGTAGTGGGTCCTAGAAATGTACATTTCTACAAGGTTCCAGATGATGCTGATGCCTCTGGTCCTGAGATCAACCTTGACAACCACTGGCCTACCCTATATCATTTCAGCTGTAATCTTCTCTCCAGAGCTAGGAATCAGGACACCTAATTTCTGCTCACAGTTCCCTACCTACCTTTGTGGTCATGGGAGAGTTACTTAATCTCCCTAGGTCTTATTTTCTTTTTATCAAAACTGTGAGTATGGACTAACATTCCCTACAGCTTTATAGCTGATTTTTTAAAATTTTATTTATTTTTAATTTTTTTAATAATTTTTGTTTCATTTTTCATTTTTTATGATTTTTTTCATTTTTTTCATAAGTCTAAATCTTTCCTGTGGTTCCTTACTATTGCCTGATTTGAGAGCAATTCATTTATTCATTAATTTATAAAATACTGAGACCTACTTCATGTTGGGCATTGAATTATAAGATGAATGAATTATTCTTGTTTTCCAGAAACTATATCTAATTATACAGATCTCCAACTTCACTATACATCAGAATCACTTAGAATTAAAGACAACAAGGCCTTTCCCGGGGAGATTCTTATTCATTAGGTCTAGGCAGAGCTTTGGTACCTAATTAGTCTCACAAATGATTAGGCTAAGTAGACAGTATTAGGAATTACTGATTTAGAGGAGGAGATAGGCACAGGAAAGAGGTGATCATAGTGCAATATGACCGGCACCAAGAAAAAAGGCTGCATAAGGTGAGGAAGCCAAGAGAAACAGCTTCATTAATTCCCTTTCTTTGTCCTAGCAGTTCAGTTACCCATTCCTGACAATAGAATCTTGAGGAAGCTCTGTTCTCAGTCAGATGACAGTGATCACAGCAAACACATTGGAATTATACATTAGAAATTGGGAACCTTTATGGGGCCACTACTCTGCAATTATTCTCCCTAGATTCTGGGCAAATTGTTCCACCTCTTGAGGCTCAGTTCCTCCATCCCTGAAATGAGAGCATTGGAATTGGTATCATCTGAGATGCCTTTTAGTTCTCAAAGCTTGGAAGTTTAGGGCTGAGCATATAGACATTGCAGATCGTTTCTCATGGTCAGCTCCAAGACAAGTTTCTGAAGTGGGCTTCTTTCCAACAATTTTCTTATTTCTCCCATAAGTGGATTCAGAGGAGGAGGAGAACTGATCCAGTGGCTTGGAAGTCTGGTTCCTTAGAATCCTCCCATCAGTGCTTTTGTTCTTTGAGAAGATGATTGTGTATCTCTCTTCTCTATGTTTCAGTACCATATGCTTTCATGATGTAGGTTTCCTTTATAGCAGTCAGAAATAATCAAATAATCACTTGCAATGCCGTGCTTCCAGAGTATCCTCTTGACTAGTAAGTAAATTAAAAACAAGAGAATCCAGTTAAGGAGCCACTTCCTTGTGAGAGCTAAAACTCAGGATAATGTCAATTGAAATGCAAATGTTTCAGCTTAAACAGGCCAACAATTGCTCCCTCATTTACTCAAAAAAAAAAAAAAAAAAAAGAAAGAAAGAAATCTAGTCTACTCCAGCAGAGCTCTCTGAGATATGCATTTCTCAGAGTGATTAATATCTCTGACAGACCATTCAGCAGGCAATATGCAAGGAGCCAAGAGGCTTCAGAGAGTAATGCATTTCTGTTCAGCATGATTTTTCTCTTATAAAAATGAAGTTTATGTTATGCCATCCTTTTAAGTCTTTGCATGTTTTAATGCTAAGTGGTATATTTTTATGTTACCCTTGTCTTTAAAAAAACAGCCCATGTGTCTAGCTTATAAAATGGTAATGATGGTGATTTCAAATGGGGGTGGGGGTTGGCATTGATTATGAAAAATAGGAAAAAAAAGGTTTACTATATGGTTAGAAAGTCCAATGGAATTTTAGTTTGATATATTAAGAGGTACATGGATATATTACTGTATGGTTAGAAACAATATTTATTATTATTAATATTATTTTCACCATTGCAAATAAGGCCATGCAAGCACATAATACATTAGAGACCAGTATAATGTTCGTGCTATTTAACCATCCTAACAACCAAGGGAAATAAAAATTATTGCACTTAGCTTAAAGATGAAGAGAATGAAGCACAGATAATTTAAATTCTTCCTTCAAGGTCATGTAGGTTGTAAGTTGGATTCGAGTTTAATTCTCCTATCTGCATAGCAACAGAGCTAGGAAAATATTAAAGTGTGCAACCCAGAGATGCATCGTGTTTTGCTGGGTGGTAAACTATGACAAATAAGAGCATGAATTCTTCTGCTCATGCACTGATGCCAGCTTTTACTGTAGCTGTAATACACACCTGCCATTAGCAGAAGAACTAGCCTTGGCCCTCTTGACAAACAGAAGTTTGCTGGTGGCTTTTCTAAGATCCTTGTGAGAGTTTGGTGAATTGAGAGCTATATGAAGAGCTAATCCACACCTGGAACCCCATAAAGACAATTAATTATCTGAAGTTGTAAATGTAAACTATGTTCAAATGCATTGTCAAAGTTACCATCTTAACTAGTTAAATGTTTTCAGATGTCATCTTTCCCGTTGATGAGAATCACCCACAAACAGAAAAATTATCAAGGCTGGAAATAGCTCAGGGAAGTCCTCTTGGTTTTTCTGATGCCCTCTCTCACTTGGAAGATTTGTAGTCTCCTCAGACTAGGGCAGAACTCCTTTGCATACTGGCAGTTCTTCCGTCTTGCTTCACTTCTACATCCAGGCTGTCCAAGCTATGCTACCACTTATGTGGTATGTTAATGTATGTGAGAACTTTCTGATTTCTATGAACATACCTATTAAATGCAATATATTCACTATGGCACTCCTATTCCATTTTTGTGTCAGGCCAATACAGAATTCTTTCTAGCATCAGCACCACTGCTGCTCTTATGCCTTCACTTGCTCGCTGCTGGGCTCCATGATGAGCTTAGTCAGATACAACTTGATTCGTCATCCTGTTGTAATGAGTTTCCTCAAAAGCCTAAAAAGTGCCAACACAACACTATAGCATGCTGCTGGGGGTAATATTTGGGAGTCACCCAGTCACCTTTTATAGTTATTCAAATGACAAAATAGGCCATGTCGTGTCCACCTTCCCATCAGTGGGTGCCCATCTCCTAGTAAAAATCATGATCTTATAATTAGCCCATAAGCCCTATGTGAATCCTGATGGTGTTCTCACCTTAGACTCCTTCTCCTCTCCCTGTGTTCACCTTGCTTTCAGCCACACTACCCTCCTTGCTGCTCCTCAGAGGTCTTTTTTGCAATCTGTACACTTGTTCTTTATGTCTGGACTGTTTGTCTTCTATAAATCTACAGCAGCTGATTCTTTCCCTTCCTTTGTGTTTTTGCTTATATGATGTTTGCACAGTGAGGAATTGCTTGATGATCCTATCTAAATAGCAACACACACATAGACACTTCGCATTCCTTTACCCTCTCATCTACTATATTTTTTAATGTGTCACTTAATTCGTTCTTTTCCTCTCTGTCTCCTTTCACTCAAATAGGGTTCCTCTGGATATAGATGTAAATGGAGATATAGACATAGATAGAGGTGTAGACATACACACAGACATAGGTATGTGTATCTATATCTCTCTCACTTGTTTGTTTGCTGCTGTGTTCATTTGTTGTTGTTGTTTACTGCCGAGTTCCCAGGGTCTTGATCAAGTACCTGGCACATGATCCCCTCAATATATAGTTGTTACATAAATGAACAGTTCCCTAAATCAACTTGACCCGGCCATTTTTCTTTGTCAGGAATGAGGAACAAGATGAAGAACAGGAGTTTCCAACAATCTGGATTAGGAAGCGGTTTTTAGTGTAAGGTTTCACTGACTCTCATGTGATATAAACAGATTCTATTAATTGAGAAAATGCATAGTAACAACAAAGCTGTTTTTAATTTAGCAATTTAAATCAATCTTCACTTCATTAATCACAAAAAATATGACATATAATTTATTCTGTTTGGGTTACACAAGAGACTCTTCAGAACCTTTCTTACTCAGATGTATAGCTGTGAGGCCAGCACTCCTCAACGTCTTGGAAACAGTTGGTTTCTTGGGCAAACATGACTGAATTTTGCTTCTAACTCCATCACCTCTCTAAACCTACCCATAATGTGAAACCAGTAATTCTCATCTCTTAGGGATTTTGGAAGGATAAGACATGATGGCAATCAACAGTGGCCTGCCTGGGCCTCCACCTCATAAATGGGAATTCTGTTAAGAAATAATGGCAGGAGTGAAGATCAACAGGATAGTGGGAAAGAGTGGGTTCTCCTTGAACATAGTTGCTGGTTGAGCTGTTCCTAAGCAGCAGAGATGCACCAGTATTCCCAGATTGTACTTGATACTATACATTTAAGGCCAGTCTTCACTTAAAGGTGGTAGAAAAACAAAACAACTGTCAGTTTTTAATCCTGTATGTCTCCATACAAAAATAACTACTGAATTAAATATCATTTTCTCCAACAAAGCGTTCAGCTCAATGTTTTATTTCTTAAATAATGAACAAGTATTATACTTGTTACTTATTATGTGCCTAGCATTTGTCTAGGCAGTGACAAGAACATGGTGCAGCACCTAGGGCACAGGCATTGGGATAATTTAGACCTGGGAGTGAGCCTGGCTTATGGTTCCTAGCTACACTGTCCTTCTGAGGTTACTTATGTACAACTCTGTTTTCTCATTCTTGGTATTAGAATAATTACTCATAGGTTATTTGTAAGGGTAAAAAATTGATATAAATAAAGCAAATTGTGAAAAATGTAATGAAATAATTATGATATTAAATGAAAAGCTGCTAGCAATGGAGCTCAATAAAATACAAAGTAGTTTGTATAATTAACCGTAGAAAAATTACAAAAATTTTCTGAGCCAGAATTGTAAAAGGTACTACACATAACCATAGCAGTCTAAGAAAAGCATCATTAATACTATGTTTTAATATTGTCTGAGACCATAGGAAAAGTTTAAAAAGCAAGAATGTTACTATGTATGTCATGCATCATTTTTCCACCAATATCATTTTACATTTCAAAAAATAATTTTTAAGTGCTTCATGACCTCTATTTTAAAGATGAGGCATAATGAATCAACCCCGTCTCTATTAGTAAATTCCTAGGCTGCTTTCAAAAAGTTGTCATTGTTAAAAGCTAACATTTTAATAAACTAATGACTTGATTGTTATTCTTTTGCTTATTACTTTTACATTAATATCATAGATAACTTTTCATTTTGTCTCCTATACTTGACTAATACTGATCTTGTGATTGTCCTAGGCCTATAGAATTGGTTGGGATTTGGTTCATGCTTTTGTGCTGTAAAAATATTCATTAATTAGAGTAATAAACTCTATTGAAGATATGGTAGAAATTTTTCCAGTCATTTATTGTCAGTGCTGTATATCTTTGACTGCCTTTCTAGTTGCTCCTGTGGTTTTTAGATTATTTGAGTTTCCATTTTTTCTGTCATTTAAGTTATATTTTCTTAGAAATGTGTCCTTTTGTCCAGTTTTTAAAAATTTGTTACCAAAGAGTTATACAGGTTACCAAATATTTTATAAACATTCTGTATCTTTAAGAATGTTCTCTTTCTTGGGGTGCTTGGCTGGCTCAGATGGTAGAGAGTGTGACTCTTTATCTCAGGGTCATGAGTTCAAGCTCATGTTGGGCGTGGAGCCTCCTTAAAAAGAAAAAGTGTGCTCTTTCTCAGATTGTGCTCATTTGTGCCATTTCCCTTTTAATTTTTTTGGGGGGGTACACATTATATTGACTTCTACAAATTTATCTTTTATTGAAGATGGATTTTGAGCCAAAGGACACTCACTATGATAATCCTGACATTAGTCTGGCCTACATTCCTCTTGGTAAAAACTCAGCTGTAGAAGCACATTCTATTACACAAGCTGAAAACAACTTCACCTTTCTCATCCCAATGTCTTTATTTCCCTGATGATGAGTGATATGGAGCATCTTTTCATGGGTCCATTGGCTATCAGGATGTCTTCTATGGAAAAATGTTTGTTCATATCTTCTGCCCATTTTTTGATTGGATTTCTTGGGTTTTCTTTGGTGTTGAGTTGTAAAAGTTCTTTATATATTTTAGATAATAACCCTTTATTAGGTATGTCATTTAAAAATATCTTCTCCAATTCAGGAGGTTGTATTTTTGTTTTGTTGATGGTTTCCTTCACTGTGCAGGAACTTTTTATTTTGAGGTAGTCCCAATAGTTTATTTTTGCTTTTGTTTCCCTTGTCTCAGGAGACCAATCTAGAAAGAAGTTGCTATGGCGATGTCAAAGAAGTTACTGCCTGTGTTCTCTTCTAGGATTTCTGTGGTTTCAGGTCTTACATTTAGGTCTTTAACCCATTTTGAGTTTATTTTTGTGTATGGTGTAAGAAAGTGGTCCAGTTTCGTTCTTTTGCATGTAGCTGCCCAGTTTTCCCAACACCATTTGTTGATGAGACTGTCGTTTCTCCCATTTCATATTCTTGCCTCCTTTGTCAATGAAAATTGACCATATATCCATGGGTTTATTTCTGACCTCTCTGTTCCATTGATCTATGTGTCTGTTTTTGTACTAGTACCATACTGTTTTGATTACTACAACTTTGTAGTTTATCTTGAACAAATTCGGGATAGTGATACTTCCAGTTCTTTATTTTTTTTTAAGATTGCTTTGGCTATTCAGGGTCTTCTGTGGTTTCATGCAAATTTTAGGATTATTTGTTTTAGTTCTGTGAAAAATGCCATTTTGATGGGGATTGCATTAAATTTGTAGATTGCTTTGTGTAGTATGGACACTTTAATAATATTTGTTTTCCCAATCCACAGGCATGGAATATCTTTCCATTTGTTTCTGTCATCCTTGATTCCTTTCATCAGTGTTTTATAGTTTTCAGAGTACATGTCTTTCACTTCCTTGGTTAAGTTTACTCCTAGGTATTTTTTTGTTTTTGATGCAATTGTAAATGGGATTGTTTTCTTAATTTTTCTTTCTGTTTCATTATTAGTGTATAGAAATGCAGCAGATTTCTGTGTATTGATTTAGTATCCAGCACCATTATTGGATTCATTTATAGTAATTCATTTATCATTTCTAGTAGTTTTTTGATGGGTTATTTAGGATTTTCTATATATATATAGTATCATGTCGTCTGCACATAGTGGAAGTTTCACTTCTTTACCAAATTGGATGCTTTTTATTAGTTTTTCCTGTCTGCTGAAGCTAGGACTTCAGTACTATGTTGAAAAAAAGTGGTGAGAGTGGACGTTCTTGTCTTGTTCCTGATCTTAGTGGAAAAGCTCTTAGTTTTTCCCCATTGAATATGATGTTAGCTCTAAGTTTTTCATATATGGCTTTAATATGTTGTGTATTTTCTCTAAACATATTTTGTTGAGGGTTTTTATTCTGAATGAACGTTATAATTTGTCAAAATGCTTTTTCTGCATCTATTGAAAGGATCATAAGGTTTTATCCTTCCTCTTGCTGATGTGATGTGTGATGTGGGCTGATTTGCAAATATTGAATCACCCTTGTATCCCAGGAATAAATCCCACTTGATCACTTGATCGTTGTGAATGATTTTTTTAATGTATTGTTGGATTCAATTTGTTATTATTTTGTTGATGATTTTTGCATCTATATTTATCAGTGATATTTCCTATAATTCTCTTTTTTTGTAGTGTCTTTATCTGGTTTTAGTATCAGGGTAATGCTGGCCTGCTAGAATGAATTTGAAACTGTCCTTTCTCTTCTATTTTTTTGGAATAGTTTGAGAAGGATAGGTATTATCTCTTCTTTAAAAGTTTGATAGAATTCACCTGTGAGGTTGTTTGGTCCTGGACTTTTGTTTGTTGGGATTTTTTTGATTACTGATTCAATTCCATTGCTGATAATTGCTCTGTTCAAATTTATTTTAAAGATTTTATTTATTTATTTTAGAGAGAGAGAGTGGGAGTGGAGGGAGGGGCAGAGGGAAAGGGAGAGAATCTGAAGCAGACCCTGAGCTGAGCTCAGAGCCCACACAGGGCTCAATCTCACAACCTTGAGATCATGACATGAGCTGAAACCAAGAGTAAGGCACTTAACCAGCTGAGCCACCCAGGTACCTTACTCTATTCAAATTTTCTATTACTTCCTGCTTTAGTTTTGAGAGGTTATATGTTCCTAGGAATTTATTTATTTCTTTTATGTTGTCCAATTTATTGGCATATCATCTTTCATAATATTCTCTTATAATTTGTATTTCTGTGGTGTCCAGGGTTTTTTTTTTCCTCTTTCATTTCTTACTGTGTTGAGTCATCACCCTCTCTCTCACATTCTCTTTTTAAAAAGTTTCTATTTTATTTATTTCTGCTCTAATCTTTATTATTTCTTTTCTTCTGCTGATTTGGGTTTTGTTTGTTATTCTTTTTGTAGTTCCCTAAGGTGGTAGGTTGGGTTGTTTATTTGAGATTTTTCTTATCCTTCAGGTAGGCCTGTATTGCTATAAACTACCCACTTGGGTCAGCTTTTGCTGCATCCTGAAGATTTTGAACTATTGTGTTTTCATTTTCATTTGTCTGCATGTATTTTTTTTATTTTTCTTTGATTTCTTGTTTGACCTATTCATTATTTAGTAGCATGTTATTTAACCTCCATGCATTTGTGTTCTGTCCATATTTTTTCTTGTGGTTGATTTCTAGTTTCATAGAGTTGCGGTCAGAAAAGATGCATGGTATGCCTATAATTTTTAATTTGTTGAGACTTGTTTTGTGGCCTAACATGTGATCTATTCTGATAATGTTCCATGTGCCTTGAATAGAATGTGTATTCTGCTGATTTAGGATGGAATGTTTTGAATAGATCGTTTAGTTCTATCTAGTCCAATGTGTCATTCAAAACAACCGTTTCTTTGTTGATTTTCAGACTGGATGACCCATCTGTTTATGTAAGTGGGGTGTTAAAGTTCCCTACTATTATTGTATTAATGTCAATTTCTTTCTTTATGTCTGTGAATAGTTGCTTTATGTATTCAGGTGCTCCTATATTGGGTGGATAAATATTTATAATGTTGTATCTTCTTGTTAGATTGTTCCTTTATCATTTTTTAGTGTCCTTCTTTTTCTCTTGTTACAGTCTTTGTTTTAAAATCTATTTTGTCCAATATAACTATTGCTAACTTACCTTTCTTTTCACTTCCATCTGCATGATAAATGCTTTTCTATCCCTCCACTTTCCATCCACATGTGTCTTTATGTCTGAAATGAGTCTCATGTAGGCACCGTATAGATGTATTGATGGGTCTTGCTTTTTTATCCATTCTAACACTCTATGGCTTTTGTTTGGAGTGTTTGTCCATTTACATTCAAAGTAATTATTGATAGGTATGTACTTACTGCCACTCTGTTACTTGTTTTATGGCTGTTTTGTAGTTCTCTGTTCCTTTCCTCTATTGCTCTCTTTCTTATGGCTTGCTGCCTTTCTTTAATGATATATTCTGATTCCTTTCTCTTTACCTTTTACATATCTATGACTGGTTTTTGATTTATGGTTACCATTAGGATTTTACACAACATCTTAAGCACATAGCAGTCTATGTAAAGTTGATGGTCACTTAAGTATTCTTGAATTCATTCTTTATTCCTCTTTCCCCCATGTTTTAGGTATATGGTGTCATAATTTACATCCTTTTATTTTGTGAATTCCTTGATATTTAGAGATATACTTAATTTTAATGCTTCTGTGCTTCCTACTTTTCTTACTCATATTTATGGTTTTTCCTTTCCCCTCAAAAATTCCTCTTTAATATTTCTTACAGGGGTGGTTTAGTGTATATGAATTCCTTGAACTTTGGTTTGTCTGGGAAACTCTTCATCTTTCCTTCCATTCTGAATGATAGTTTTACTGGATAGAGTAATCTTGGTTGCAGATTTTTTTCTTTCAGCACTTAGAAGATATCATGCCACTCTTCTGGCCTTAAAAGTTTCTGCTGAAGAATCAGCTGATAGCCTTATAAGATTTCCCTTGTAAGAACCTTTTTTTCTTTTCTTCTTTTCTCTTGCTGCTTTTAAAGTTCTCTCTTCACTACTTTTTCCCTCATTTTATTTACTATTTGTTTTTGTATGGACCTCTTTGGTTTGATTTTGTTTGGGGCTCTCTGTGGTTCTGGACTGGATTTCTGTTTCCTTCCTCAGATTTGGGAAGTTTTCAGTTATTATTTCCTCAAATACATTCTCTGCACCCCTCTCTCTTCTCCAGACGTCCCTATAATGTGAATGTTATTATGCTTGATGGTGTTGCTATGTTTCCTTAATCTATTTTCATTTTTCATTTCTTTTCTGCTGTTTTGCTTAATTGCTTTCTATTACTCTGTCCTCTCGGTCACTGATCCATGTTTATGCTTTCTCTAGTTTACTACCCATTACATCTAGTGTATTTTTAATTTCAGTTACTGGTTGGTTCTTCTTGTGTTTCATCTCTTTGTTGAGGATCTCACTGAGGTCCTCCACTCTTTTCTCCAGTCCAGTGAGTATCTTTATGATCATTACTTTAAATTCTCTATCAGGCATATTACTTATCTCTGTTTTATTTAGTTCTCTTGCTGTGATTTTCTTCTGTTTTTTTCATTAGGGAGATATTCCTCTGTCTCCTCATTTTGTCTAACTCTGTCATTTTGTCAAACTCTCAGTGTCTGTTTCTGTGTATTAGGAAAGTCAACTATGTCTCCTGCTCTTGAAAGTAGTGGCCTTATGAAGAAGAGGTCCTATAATGCCCTGCAGTGCAATGTCCCTTGTTCACCATAACCCAGCAATTCAGGGGTATCTCCTTTGTGTGTTGTGTGCACCCTGCTCTTGTGTCTGAGTCACTTTTCCCTTCAGACCAGTGGTTTGCAACGACTCTCTTTGCCTGTTGTAGGCAGGGTTTGGTCGATGCGGTGTTAGTGGGCCAGCCTGGCGCCACCTTGGGCTTAAGATGAGTTGGATCAGGCGGTTGCCAGAGATGCAGTAGCACTGAGCTGCAGGATGACTTCCCTGTGTTGTCTTTCCCTGAGTAGCTTTCATCAGTGTGCAGAGACTGCCATCAGACCAGATGTCTGCCGCCAGCCCACTGCTGGGCTGCAGTTGGACTGGTATGTGTGATTATCTCTTCCTCTCCCTAGGTCAGGAGTCACTTAAGAGTTGTGGTGATTCCTGTTGGGGCTGCTTGCACACTGCCAGGCTTGTGGCACTGCTTTGGATGTGCTCCAGCCAAGAGTATAGTGGAGGGGAGAGAACCACAGGAGAACATGTGTGCCGATTGCCCATTGTTAGCAATGTTTGTGCAGTCTGTTGTAGGAGGGGACCTGGATTCACTTTCAAAAACTCCTGATAGAGGGCTGGAAGGGGGTAGCCCTCAGGAGAGTGCAGGGATGAAGGGCATGGTCCCAGCAAAGTCTGCCTTGGTCTGTAGGAGGGGCCCTGCAGCTACCTGGAACTGAAATGGGATGGGGATGGTTGGAGGGGACAGATCTGCATAAGAACATGGGAGCAGGTATGCAGTGTTAGCAAAGTTTTGGGGGGTCTGCTTGGGAGGACCTGGAGCCAAGACCTGGCTGGCCAGGTTTGTCCTCAGGAGAATGTAGGGGTAAGGCATGCTGTTGGTAAGTTAGATGGAGAATGTTCTTCCTATGCTGGTGTTGAGAGGAAGGAAAAGGTGCTGCAGGTGTTGAGAGGAAGGAAAACGTGCTCACCAGCTCCTGTGTTCCTAGAGAAGTCTCCTAGAGATCCCTGCGCCTCCAGAACAGCTCTGAGATTAATCAACAAATCCTCCTCCTATTTACCTTGGGCATTTTTCAAACTGCTGCTTCTATGCTGTATCTCAGTGGGGTGTTTATTATGCTGTTTCTTTAAGGGCAGGGACTCAGTTTCCTCTCCCCCTCCTGGCTCTTCCAGAGTGAGCTCACTGATTTTTAAGGTTCCAGGTGTTAAGTCCAGCTGATTGTAAGAACTTGCTAAATTCAGACCTCTAGTTTTCAAAGCCAGATGTTATGGGGATACATCTTCTTCATGTAGCCACCCTGGTATGAAAGTTTGCTCTCCTCTTTGTACCTACAGCATCCTTCCCTCCTGGGGACTGCCTGGAGGTCCGTTAAGCTCCCAACTGCATCTCCACCCTTTCTACCTTCATTCATGTGGCCTCTTCCCTGCATTTAGTTGTGGAGAGTCTGGTGTGATGTCTTTGGTTGTTTTCTGGTTTTTTTGCACTGATGTGGGTGTTATCTAGTTGTATCTGAGTGATGAGATGAGCTTAGGATCTTCCTACTCCACCATCTTCCCTAGAAGTCTTATCTCCCTTTTTTAATTAATAGTACTTTACATTTTTCTACATTATTTTTCTTCTCAAAAAGAAAAAAAGACAATTTTAATTGTATGAATCAAATCTGTATTGGATTTTGTTAACTTTGTTCTTTATGTTAAATTTTAATTTTTAAAAGAAAATTTTAATTTTTAATTATACATGAAATGAATGAATGTTTGTTATAACAAGTGCAATAATGTATTATAATGTGTATATTGTCATTGCTTACCCTCTTCCACTGCCCTACTACCATTCTTTTTTTTTTTTTTTTAAATTTTATTTATTTATTTATTTGACAGAGAGAGACACAGCGAGAGCGGGAACACAAGCAGGGGGAGTGGGAGAGGGAGAAGCAGGCTTCCCGCTGAGCAGGGAGCCGGACGTGGGACTCGATCCCAGGACCTTGGGATCATGACCTGAGCCGAAGGCAGTCGCTTAACCAACTGAGCCACCCAGGCGCCCCCACTGCCCTACTACCATTCTCAATGCTAGCCTGATATGTGTCTTTTCAGAACTTCCTTCTTACTGTAAAAACTTACCTAAACATATATGCACATAAAACTTCAACACTAGGGCGCCTGGGTGGCTCAGTTGGTTAAGCGACTGCCTTCGGCTCAGGTCATGATCCTGGAGTCCCGGGATCGAGTCCCGCATCGGGCTCCCCGCTCAGCGGGGGGTCTGCTTCTCCCTCTGCCCTCTTCCCTCTCGTGCTCTCTGTCTCTCATTCTCTCTCAAATAAATAAATAAAATCTTTAAAAAAAAAAAAAAAAAACTTCAACACTAGAGGGCTCCTGGTTGGCTCAGTTGGTTAAGCATCTACCTTTGGCTCAGTTCATGATCCCAGGGTCCTGGGATCGAGTCCTGCATCGGGCTCCCTGCTCATCAGGGAGCCAGCTTCTCTCTCTGCTCCTCCCTTTCCCCTGCCCTCCGGCTTATTCTCTCTCTATCTCTCTTTCTCTCTCTCTCTTTCTCGCAAAAATAGATAAATAAAAATACGTTAAAAAAAACAACAAACTTCAATACTAGAATCTCAATGTGTGTGTATAAAATGTCTTATCAGTATGATGATACGAGATTTCTTACTCTTTCTATATTTAGATAATAGATGAATGGATTTCTTCACATGAAAGCGCCCTTGTATTTCTGTCACTTCATTTATTTCTTTTTTTAAGGTTTTATTTATTTGAGAGAGAGAATGAGAGAGAGCACATGAGAGGGGGGAGGGTCAGAGGGAGAAGCAGGCTCCCTGCCGAGCAGGGAGCCCGATGTGGGACTCGATCCAGGGACTCCAGGATCATGACCTGAGCTGAAGGCAGGCGCTTAACTGACTGAGCCACCCAGGCGCCCCTGTATTTCTGGAATAAATCTACATTGGTTGTGGTATGTTACAGCTGTTGGTGGTGATGCTTTATTGGATTGCATTTGCTAGTATTTACATAGATATTTTTGTATCTGTATTTTAAGTGTTCTGAACACTTCTATTCAACCTGTTGGTGAATAAGGAATCCCCTGCCCTAAATAGTATGAGATGGCTGAATACACAGCACCTAGCACTAGACAGATAAGCATGGTAACAGTTTATTAGTCACATATACTCCCTGGAGGAAGAGGACACTGTACACCTCACAGGGCCACACAGGGACTGCACTCAGAAGAAAAGTGACTGAGCAGAGACCAACAGAGGCAGGCTTTATAGTAACCAAAGGGTGGAGAGACTCCACATTCCATTGGGAATGTGTGCTTGGCCTTTTTGAAAAGTTTCATGGACTGGCAAGGAAATAAAACCCATTAGATTAAGGATTGGTCAGAGGCAGTTGGTAGGGCTAATAGGCAGACTGAGGTAGGGATAATTTCTCACTGGGTTGAGGCACATGTGGAGAGAGTGGGGGAACTCAGACTTTTGGAGAGTCCTGTGAGACTCAAAGATGTCAAGGCATCATTTGAAATTTTAGGTTTTACAATAAGTGAGATTAGCCTATACTTTATTTTTTATAATACTTTTAGTAGAATTTGGTAATAAATGTATGCAGGCTTTGTAAAATAAATTGGAGAGATTTCTAGAATATTTTTCTAGGATATTCTTTGAATATTCTTTGAATATTAGAATACTATTATAGAATATACATTTTCTAGATTATTTAAAATAATGGACTCATCAATTCTTCAATAGAACTCAATTGTAAAACCACCTTATTCTAACTTTTTGAATGGCAGAATTACTTTTGTGATCACTTTTATGGAGGAATATTCTAGTTATTCTTAGGTTATTAGGAAATTAAAATTTTACTTCAAAATAAGTACTCTAGATTTTATATTTTTTACTCTAGGTTTTATTTTTTTGTCATAGAAGTGCATGTGGTGTTTTCTTATTTTTATTTCTCATATATAACCAGGTGTGAAACTAATGTAAAATATTTATTTTCTCATTCCTACTCATGTTTTTTAAATTCTTTTTTAATTAATCAAGGTAATGAAGGGTATTCTATTATATTAATCTTTTCTAAAGATGAGTTTCAATTTATCTTCAAATATTTATTCCTTTTTATTTCAATAATTTTAATATTTCTTTTTAGTTCTAATAATCTGTATCATTATGATTATATTGTTAATTTTCTAATATCTTAAGAAAGATTCAAAATTGATTTATTTATATCTGTGAGGTTCAATTCCCTAGATGCTGAATCTGAGATAGGAATTCTTGTGGAAGTGATTTTTTGAGGGAAAAACCTCTGTGGAAAAGTCCTTAATACTTTACCATTACGTGTGATGTTAATTTAGGATTAGGGTAGATCTCCTCTATCAGATTAAGAAAGCCCCCTTCTATTCCTCTGGATCTATTGCAATGATCACATGTTTTATCCTACATTCTGTTCAAATGGTGAATTATAATGATTGATTTTTGAATGTTGAATCAACCTTTGAATTTCTGAAATAAAACCTACTTACTCATTGTATATTTATTTTTTTCATATAGTGGGATTTGCATTGTGTTCTATGCTCTAACTAAAAGCAGAGACTGATGAGTATACTTTTAAGTGGTTGTAGTTCTTTTTATTATGGATATTATTGCACTTATTACTTGAGGCTTCGATGACCAGATTTTAAGCTTCTTCAGGGTAAAGATTGTTTTAAGACAGAATTTATTTGGTATCTTATCTTAGTGTTGGAGAAAAAGAAGTACAATTAGTACTGGCAGTTTGGCCAACCAATTTTGTTTTTGTTTTTTTTTTCTGGAAGAGAGGAAAATGAGGAAGTGTTGCTCAATGGGTATAAAATTTCAGTTATGGGGCGCCTGGGTGGCTCAGTCGTTAAGCGTTGGCCTTTGACTCAGGTCATGGTCCCAGGGTCCTGGGATCGAGCCCCACATCGGACTCCCTGCCAGGCGGGAAGCCTGCTTCTCCCTCTCCTACTCCCCCTTGCTTGTGTTCCATTTCTTGCTGTGTCTCTCTCTGTCAAATAAATAAATAAAATCTTTAATAAATAAATAAATAATTAATTAATTAGATTTCAGTTATGCAAGATGTTTCCATTTTAATTTAATCTTTTCAAGTTGCTATGAAAAGTTTTGTGTTTATTGTATACTTTTTCTTCTTATCCCAAAGCTTTTATACTTTCAAAAAATAAACTTAACAATTTCAAATACCTTATGTAAAGAAGATAAAAGTCAAAAGACCGATGATGTCTGGCATTTGAAGTTAGAGACAGTGTTGGAATATTTTTTGTTTCATCTAAGTTAATTAGCAGCAACATGTATTTATCACAGGAAAAGCAAATACTCTTGCTTATTTCTTAAGGGTATTAATAAGTCCTAAGGAATTGTCCTAGAGCCTTTTCTACCCCAGATCATGGTTTTCATACACAGAAACACAAAATTAATTAAAGAGATTGATATTATACACTATTCTCTGTATCTTACTCACTTTTTAAATAAATATTTAATAAAAATCTATAAATTTCTTAAAAGCATAGTCTAGCTACCAGAAAAAAGATTAGAGTTTGCCAGGATCCTTTGGTTTATGATATGTACCTTCCCGCAGTCCAGAAAGGATGCATTTATTTTATTCAATGGCTTCAATATTTCACTTTTCCTTTTTTTTTTTAATCTTGATGGTACTCAGGTACCAGCACTCATCGTGACAATCTTTTGTTATAAAATCCAGACTGTGCTAAAAGGTATATGATTTTGGTAAGTGAAACTTATCATTTGGATATATCATAAAACTGCCAAGAATGTGCTAATGTAATATTTAATTTAGTAATTGAAAATAGCTAGCACTAAGAAATCTTTTATAAATAAATCATGACCATATATTTCTACATAATATTTATATATAAAAAGAGGAATAGATCTCCTATATTGCATCATAGATCACATGAACATGAGATTTATATTCCCAATCCTTATATAATTTGTAATTTCATGAGAAATGATGTAAAGAGGTTGATTGTAACTTGAGGCGATTTTGTGTACTTTCACAAATTATTCTATTTGTTTATATTTGTGGTTGTAATAGACTCTGGAAAATGTTTTTTTGTTTGTTTTTTGTTTTGTTTTGTTTTTGTTTTTTGTTTTTTGGGTATTTTTTGGGAGAATCTGCCTGATAATATAGTGAATTGGGATGACTATACTGGGGCCTTTGCCTTCTAAGACCCTGAACTAGTTAGGAGAGTCTCAGCATCAGCTAAAGGGAGAAGAAATGGAGCCAACTCGTTCTAAAATTTTCCCAGCATTTCTGTCCCTTGAGTATACCAGAAAAGGGGCAAGTTTTATGAAATTATTAAGACCCAGTTACATGTTAAAAGAGAATCTGAACATAGGGAGGATTTTCTTTTTTTTAAAGATTTTATTTATTTGACAGAGAGAGACACAGCGAGAGAGGGAATACAAGCAGTGGGAGTAGGAGAGGGAGAAGGAGGCCTCCCGCAGAGCAGGGAGCCCGATGCGGGGCTCGATCCCAGGACCTGGCATCATGACCTGAGCCGAAGGCAGACGCTTAACGACTGGGCCACCCAGGCGCCCCGAGGGAGGATGTTAACCTTGTGTCCTTTCTCATTGCTCTTGACTCAGTAGGTGCTAAGAAATATAGTTGATTGACAATGATACTAAATCTTCATTGTTTGCATTTATCCAATGTCTTTTCTGGCCCTAGGAACTCCAATTTGAATTAGTTTCCCTACCATTTTTTCAGGAGTCATCATTTAACACTGTTGCAGTTTTCTTGGAGTAACACCAAAATAGAATGAATGATCCTTCTTTCACAGAAGGGATGGATGAGAACGTGGAGTGAGAACTCCTCAGGACAGTTTGTAGCTGGCCGAAAGACAAAATGATACAGATTTCTGTCATCAAAGAGAATTCTTGTTGGGTGTCTTGATGGGTCCAGTAAAAGTATTCATCTTTTATCTTTCCACTCCTAGGTCAGGAAGCATCTTTCTAAACTCTTTTGTCAGGATACTGTGCTTTTTATTCTGTTTCCCTCAAGATTTTTATCTTTACTTCCATTTGCTCTTCTTCATTTTTTTCTGGCTAAATTATATTTGTGCAAAATGGCCAATTAATATTTAATCCAACATTTCAAGTCCTGTTTAATTTTTTAAGAGTCTGTTCTTCTAGGTTTCTTACATAAGGACAGTTCTTTTCAGTAGCTATTAGTGAGCAATAATTAGCCAGAAAGTAGTACAGTGAGTATGAATATTTTATGGTAATTAAGTCCCTGGTCCTCTTAAAACATGAATGTATAAGCATTTATGAATGTATGGGTTGGATTATGAAGTACAAGGACCCAAACTAACCAAAGACAGATGGAGAACAGAGAGTGAGAAAGGTGTGTAAAGGAGAATCCCTGATTCTGAGCGGTGCTCAGGAGCTTTGGGAGGAGACGTGGAATAAAAAGAGAAAGGGTGAATGACTATGGCAGTTGGTGTCATGAATGTGACAAGCATGTAGAAAGTACTAGAGATTTAAAAGAGAAATAATTTCTCCAAAGGACAAGGACAACATGATGCCATGAAAGAATAAATCTGATTTGATACTTTCTATAACAGAAGTTCTTGAACTGAGATCAATAGGCAACAGGAAATCCATAGCTCTGTAGGTTATTTCTACCACTTCAGAAACCATAACAAATCATACATTTAACAATGCCAAATATGTAGACATTAAAGATTTTGCTTTTTTGAAATTACATTAGTATGGCATGGTAAAGTGTCTTATATATTACTAATCAGAGTATTATTTAAGCAAATGAGTGATGGTGAGAAGTAATTCAAGAGGTAGTATACAGATTATGTTTTTCAGAAATTTGTTCTCCCTCCCCCTGCCATATTACATTTCCCAGCTCTTTGATTTTAGACTTATCTTATGATCTGTTTAGGAAAGGATGTCAGGAGATGAACATAGCAACTTAAAAATGAGTTTGTACAATTTGATATTCTCTAATGTATTCTGCCCTTTTCATGAGTTTAATGTGTTCTCACTGGCCTCTTGTTAGAAAAAGAAATGTTGGGAGTAGACCTGGCCTCAAATAGCTGTTAAAAGCTACCTAACTATGCCCACCATAAATCAAACAACACCAGTCAATCCACAAATACTTGAGGGAAAAACAATCCTTATTGTTGTAATGCCACTGAAATTTTGTTTAATTTTTTGTTATGCACTAAATGACAAATACAGCCAATGAATGCTAAGAGATCTGACTTGAAAAATAGATGAAGGAGCTTATTTGCTAGGTAAATATGTTTGGAGTGATTTATGAATAATGAGTATTATTTTGTAGGCTTCTAAGAAGAATGATTTACAATTCCCGTTTGGGTAGATCATTTAGTTGTATCAGGAGAGAATAGATTTTAAATCTGGGTGGTGGTGAAAGTTTAAAGAATGACAATGATAGAAGAAAGGATATTAATATACAAAGTAAAGATATACTTGAAACAATATATGACAGTTTTGCACTTATGTATGTATTGCCTCATAGCACCAAATTCACCCTTTATTACCTGCTCTGTAATAATAGAGTTGGAGCGTATAAACAGTTTTCCTATATAGCTAACAGAATGTTAAGCATAGGAAGTAGAGGGCATAGGAAGGAAGCTGAAAAAGGAGGGTATTTCTCTTCTCTTCCTGGTTTTGGTTTGCTTCTCTTGGCTTCTTCTTTCTCCTGTCATGCAGCTGCACACCCAGAGCATATAGTCCCTTGGTAAGTTTACAGTTCCATTTTTGGCCTGGTGACAACCTTACCACAGTCTTCCCAAGAGGGACAATGTGCTCCCCAGGCCTTGGGCTACGCATTCAGTTAGTGCACTTGTGAGGCCTCGACTCCCTCTATATGTCTGTCTGTGTGTCTTGGTCAACCTGAATCCCATAGATATGTCAAAAAACACCTAATACAGACTCCATATACCTCAGGTCTCACACCACCCAGCCATTAAGCAGCACCTAAAGCCGTGACCGCTGTGGTGGATTTTCCCATGAGGATGGTCACCTGTCCCCCACAGGTTTCCTGCTTGAAAATCTCAGCCATGATTCTTACCACCTGGACAGCTGTTTCCTGTTTTCTTGGAAACTGCAAAGCAGCTCTGGCCCCAGAATTCAAGCCACAGAATTTTTTGACCATTGGTAAGCTGCCATCCTACCTGTTCCAACAAGGTCTGAAACATAGTCTTGAGGAAAATAACTCTTAAGTTTTTTTTTCTTGGATATTCTTCCTCAGCCCGGGGTATTTTTTTTTAGAGTTATCCTTGCCTTTTGTTCTCCTGATATAGTTGATAATTCTTTACAGTAAGATTTTCCATTTCAAATTACTGTGTGGTTTCTGTCTCCTGATTGGATTTTAACTGATAAAGAATATTGATGAATCAATTGTGAGAGGGAGAATGAGTGGTCAAGGGTGATTCTGAGATGGGGACTGATTAATGGTGGCACTCTTGACTGATGTATGAAGTAGGAGCCAGTACGGGAAGAAAATCAATTCCATTTTGAATGTGGACAATGTAAAGTACTTGTAGGGCATTCAGAGGTAATGGACCATCAGGCAGTGAGACCCCATAACTGAAGCTTGGTGAAGAGAAGACAGATAGGAGATATAGATCTATGAGTCATCAGCATTCAAGAGCAAGTTGAAATTATGAGAGTAGAAGTGATCACCTAAACTACTGAAGTATGATGGATGGTAAAAGCAGAGACTCAAACACAAAAATCCATGGAAAACTAATATGTGAGAATTCCCAAGAGTAACTTAGAAGCAATCATGAGAGGAAAGTAGACATTTTCTCAAGCATGGAGTGAGAAGTGATGCCAAATATAACAGCAAATTTTATTAATGTAAGGATGGAAAAATACTAGATTTGGCCATTCAATTCGGTCAAGAAAAATTTTAGTTCTTTTCTAAGAATTGAAATTAAACCTACCATAAATTGAGAAGTAACTGTCAGGTGAGATGACAGAGAGTAGTTTTTCTTTTTTTTTTCTTTGTGATGTTTAAGTGGAAAGAGAAGATAAAACAATAACTTGCAGACCACATGGCATAGAAGGCAAAGGGGGATTTAGTTTTTTGGGTGAGAGAGTTTCAATCATGATTAACAGAGGAAAGGTGTTTGAGGAAGAAATTAAAGGTAAAAAAGGTGCAATAATAATCAATAGAACTTAATCTCTGGGAGACATAAAGTGTTGGGATAAGAACACATGTGGAGGGACTGGCTTTGAAATGAAGGTGGTACTTGATCCTTTGTGACTGCAGGATGTTTTTTGATGTATAAAGTATGTAATATTGGGCAGAGGAATTTAAAAATTGTTATGCTTAATGACTTAAATCTTCTCAATGAAGTGAAGTAATCCGAGATTGATGAAGTGGAAGAAAAATGTAAGGCTCTTTGAAGGAATTAAATGTACAATATGTTGAGGCGCTTAGGTTAGGAATTTGTGACTCATTAACATATAATAGTAACAACCAGCAGTGAAGTGTGTAGGTATGCCTTTGTATTTGTGTGTGTATGTATGTATCCAAAAAGTGATTATTTGCTCATGTAGATAAGTGATATACTTGTGCTCTTGACAGATTGTTTCTGTATATATTTTGTATTTTCCCCATTTGGCTTTTTAACTGCCAGTATGAAAGAGACTGTCTCACTGTGTAAGTAAACTTTAAGTAGAATTTCACACAGCAGGGCGCCTGGGTGGCTCAGTCGTTAAGCGTCTGCCTTCAGCTCAGGTCATGATCCCAGGGTCCTGGGATCGAGTCCCACACTGGGCTCCCTGCTCAGCGGGAAGCCAGCTTCTCCCTCTCCCACTCCCCCTGCTTGTGTTCCTTCTCTCGCTGTCTCTCGCTCTGTCAAATAAATAAATAAAATCTTAAAAAAAAAAAAAAAAGAATTTCACACAGCATTCAAAATTAATTGCAAATCTTTATTTTGGTTAACTGTAGATGCAACATGGAATAGTGGAAAGAGCATAGGCTTGGTCTAAGAAAGTCCTAAATTCCATTACTGACTCTTTGCCTTTCAAGCTGTAGAATATTGTTTCCTTCTGATCTTGACACTAGAGGCATAATAAATGTTAGTGTTATTCTTAAATGTATAAGTTCTTACTTGTCTAGGAGGGCTCTCTAAAACATTTTTTTTTTTTTTTTTTTTAGCTTTCTGAATCTGTTTTCTCTTGTCTACAATCAGGATAATCCTTATTCTATAAAGTTGTGAATATCAAATGTACTAGTTAACATATAAATTTTATGGCTCATGGCTCTATAGAGTTTAAGTCAGTGATTGAGACTTAACAGAAAATGTCAATTTCCCTATTTACCCACTGACTTTCTTTCTTTAGTCCAAACATCTAAAGCAATCCATATACATATTAATTGTATTACCCACTTGATTTCTCTGATGCTGACTTTTATCCCCAAAACCACTCTTTTTTTTTTTTTTAAGATTTTATTTATTTACTTGAGACAGAGAGAATGAGAGAGAGAGAGCACATGAGAGGGGGGAGGGTCAGAGGCAGAAGCAGGCTTCCTGCCGAGCAGGGAGCCCAATGCAGGATTCGATCCAGGGACTCCAGGATCATGACCCGAGCTGAAGGCAGTCACCCAACCAACTGAGCCACCCAGGTGCCCCCCCAAAACCACTCCTAACTATTATGTAGGACATAAAGGTTTTAATTAGCAATAAATTGGTTATAACAGCAAGAATTGCCTAAAAGCAAACAGAAGTCATTGAGGAGATATTCACTGAGAAGTGAGTAGACAATTTTCAAATTTGCAAATATAGATGAAGACTTCTATTTCTAGGAGTATAGCAGATTAAATATTCTTTTTGCTACAAAAATAACTAGAAATCCTGCATAAAATGCAACAAATATTCTCATGAATGCATAGCTGAGAGAGCAAGAAAGTTATAAAGACCATAAATGACAGAGGAGCTGAAACCAGCAAAGTAAACAGAAAATGGGGTAAAGGCTTTTCTTATATTTGCTAACACCATAGGGGACAGAGACAAGTCATTGAGGGGACAGAGACAAGTCATTGAGTTTATAGCAGGAGAGAAGTTAAATGAGACCTCTTCACAAACTTGAGGATCTCATCTGCATGAAAGGTTGTGCTGAAAAATATTTTGCTTTCACAAGGTGATTGAGATTTGAATTTCAGTGACAATGGGAACATGTTAGAAATACAGACTCTCACCCTTTCCCAGGTCTGCTGTCAGATTCTGTTTTTTAACAAGATCCCAAGGTGATTTGCATGTATATTGCCTTAGTTTCCTATTGATGCTATAATAGACTTAGTAGAATGAAGTTTTATAACCACAAAGTTAGTGGAAAACAGCACAAATTTATTATCTTACTGAAGATCAGAAGTTCTAATATCAAGGCCATTTTACTTCTGGAAGCTCTGGGGGAGAAATCGTTTCCTTGCCTTTTCAGGTTCCTAGAAGCTGCCTGCATTTCTTGGCTTGCAGCCCCTCCTTCATCTTCAAAGCCAGAAATGTAACAATTCAAACCTCTCTCTCTTTCTCTCCTGTTTCATCATCACATCTCCTTCCCTCATTATGTCCCTCCTACTCTCCTCTTATAAGAACATGTGTGATTACATTGGGCCTACCTGCAAAATCTAGTATCATTAACTTAACCCCATTTGCAAAGACACCCTTCTGGTATATAAGGTACCATATGCACAGGTTCTAGAAATGAAGATATAAACATTTTTGGGTGGCTTTTATTCTATCTACCACATACATTAAAGCCTGAGAAGCACTGCCTTAGAGACCGTGAAAGAAAACAAATGTAAATTTCCTCTAAAGAAATTCAAGTTTACCCTACTTTGGGATTTTTCTTCAAATAAGATCAGCTCAATAATAGGAGCTCAAAAAAAGATATTATAAGTCAATTGACACAATGAGAGAATCAGCAGAAAGAGCAAACAACAGAAAGAATAAAATGCAGAATTAGGACTGCAGATGCTTATAAATATGCATTTAAAGAAATAATATTATGAATAAAAGGCATGAACATGACTTTCAAAAATAAATTGGCATATTTGAAAACTAACCAATATATTACAAAGCAAATTAAGAACATTGTGAAAATGAATTAGTGTCCTGGCAAACACACATGGGTAAATGATCCAGAATGTAGCATAAAGAAACAAAAAGAAGCTACCAAGAAGGTTTATACACATTGAGGATAAATAAGAAGATCTAATATACATCTAATCGGAATCCCAGAAGAATATAATTGTGAGAAAGGGTAAGAGCACATATTTATTTGAAAAGGTTATCTGAGGATTTTCCAGTTGATGAAAGATAGTAATATTCAGGAAGCATAATTAATTACAAGAAGGATAAATAACAAGAACTAATGTATTTACATATATCATAGTGAAACTATATAACACCGAGACAGCCAGAGTGGGGGAAAAGACAGATTATGTACAAAGATGATAGCTAACTACTCAATCACAATAATGAATGCCAGACATAGAGAATATTTTTGCTGGACTGGAAGATATAATTTAAAATCTGAAATTTTATAATTAGCTAAGAGCTAGCATTGGGTAATTCCTTTATAATACCATATATTATACCAAGATATATGTAAATGTAATCAAAATATTAAAAATGTAGAGATAACAAATTCCAATTCAGCAGAATTGTGAGCTCAAAAAGGAATGGAGGTTTTTGTGATTATGGAAATGAACACAAAGATCTTCAATTCTATTGGTATTGTTTTATTTATTAAGATAGTGGCATATATATATACATACACACACACAGTTATAATAGACTTCATATGTTTTTCAAATGTCTTGGAATGCACAATAAAATCAATACAATATTTTTGACTTTGATTTTATTCCCCAATATGTCCAGGGCAGAAATTTTTACTTAAGTAAATCATCTGTGCTGGGCACAGTTTAAAAGCTGCACAAGTCCAAATTTACTTCAACATAGAGATCTAATTTTGCTTCTTTCCCATTTACACACTCTTTTCTAGTAGTAGTGTAGGATATGGAAGGAGTATCTACCAGGGAGTCACACAGCCCTAAAATTGAATCCTATCATGGAAACTTGATGTGTGGGTTATAATAAAGCAACAACTACAAAAGATAATACTTTTCTTATGACGTTGAGCACAGAAATAATAATGTGAATATAGAGAACCTAATACTGAACCAGAAAGGAGCAAAATAAATAATATGGACCTGGAAAAAATATATTTATGATCTATTCACAGCCATTTGAACATTGCTGTGAACAGTAGAGGATCAACTCAGTATGGGGCAATTATTCTTCAAGGTTAAGATCCACACAAATCAAAATTGACCACATGAAGCTATTATGTAAGTAGAGGTTTCAACGTGGAAATAATGTTTAAATTAATATTATGGTGGAGCTTTCCACTTATGGAAGTTCTACTGTATTTTAAGACAAGTCAAAGTGTTTTATGTGCATTATTTCAAATCTACAAAAGAATCCCACACGTTATTATCTCAACCTTCCTTATGTAGCTGCTCAGGCTCAGAAGAGAGATTTTTTTTCAGGACAACATAGGTAGAGAAAGGTGAACCTGGATCAGAACACATTTCAAAGACAGAAAAACAAAACATTACCTTAAGATGTATTATAGGTTCTGGCTACCAATATGCAATATTGTTTGTAGTGTATTGTTATAAATTCATTCTAAATAAAATACAGATTTTAATGTATTTTACTCTAGAGGGAAATGATTCTATATTTTCAAGGAACAAAAGTTGGTTGGAGTTAATGATAAAGTCTTATTGAAATACCTTTCTAGGCCCTAGATGTAGCCACTCTTGCCCAGAGTGCCAAGTCAGCAAATTGAACATTCCTGTTCCTGTAAATGTGATATAGCCAGTCAGCCAATCCCCAAACAGCAAGCCAGCTCTGGGCCTCATACTTATTTACTTACTCCTTGATCTTTCCAAATAAGGTCAGGCATCCATCCCCAGCCACTCATGCCCTGTCTGTTCATTGCTGCTTTTAACCCTCTATAAAACTCCCTTGCCCAAAATCCCTCAAGAAGAGTGTGCCATTTTTTGTGCCATTGTTACTCCCCCAATTCATGGATTGGCTTCCCTTGACTAAGGACATAGAGCTTGTAACTTAATTGTTTTATTTTTGCCATTTGAGAAATTGATGTTGTTTGCTTAAGTTTATCAGGTTTATTAAAAAATAAATCTTGTTCACAGGGCACCTGGGTGGCTCATTCCATTAAGTTTCCAATTTGGTTTCCACTCAGGTCATGAGATCAAGCCCCAAGTCAGTCTGCAAGCTCAGCAAGGAGTCTGCTCGAGATTCTCTCTCCCTGCCCCTCTCCCACTCCTGCCGTCTGGCGTACCCATATGTGCTCTGTCTCTCTCTCTCTAAAATAAAGTCTTTAAAATCAAT
Source organism: Neomonachus schauinslandi (assembly GCF_002201575.2). NCBI lineage: Eukaryota > Metazoa > Chordata > Mammalia > Carnivora > Phocidae > Neomonachus > Neomonachus schauinslandi. The sequence goes on along the minus strand of NC_058405.1, from coordinate 95,186,303 downwards.
CAATCAATCAATCAATCTCATCCTTAGTAGGGTGACCTAACCCAGTGGGATAAGCAGTCACATGCCGAAAGGAATTTTCAAAAGAGTGAACAAATGATATTTTTCCAAATCCCTTCATTCTAATATGGACATTTGAATTTATCCACACTTAAAAATAACATATTATAGAAGTGAGTTACATTCATTGCTCTACACTGAATCTCGCCTGATGTTCTCTATCTCTCATACAAATAAAGTCAAATTTAGAAGAGCTATACAAGATTGTGTAGGACTTTAAGTGTAGTCTATGAGTTGGTGCTACTGAATGAATTTTTTGTTAGAGTCATGACAAGATGATACAAAAATTAAAAATGTTTTAAAAATGTTTGTAGTAATTTAACATTGCTGCAGCAGTCAAAGCAAATGATCAGGGACTTATCTCACTGAAGAGGAAACAGATCAATTTAGGTGTTGGTGATCTTGCATGATAAATTGTATCTGATAAGAACTAAGCAGTACTCATGTGTTACTTTAAGGTTAATCTGTTAAATGAAATCCAGAAGTATTAAAAATATGAGAAAGCTTAAGCATTTAGTTATTTGTATAACTTGATTTTATAAACATCTTTTTTATCAAGTCTTTTTAAAATTTATGGCTATATCATATTAGCTAAATTAAGAAAGTATAATTTGTATTATTTATTTTTTCACCTAAATTTTTATATGGTAAAACAAATTCACATTACTTTTTGTTAAGAATTAGTATGAATTCTTTGGCATGTAGCAGTAAGTCTAATGACAACTTTACAGGTAATTCTAAACCAATGAAAACCAAAATAATTAATATTAATTTTACTCAAAAGTATTATCCTTCAGATATTGAGTTTACTTTTGTGGACATGATTCATAGTGAAGTGCTAGAATAACTGTTATTTGTGAGGGATATACTGGCCAGTGAAACAACAAATCTATTACAATTTAAGTAGCATTTACATGCAAAATAAAAAGAAGCACAGTCAACCATAAGGAAATTTTGAAAGAAAATATATTGTATTAAGCACTCAAAGGAAGCCGATGTTCATTAATTCAGATACACACACTGGTTCTTCAAGCCTTCTTTTAAAGTAGCACATCAGGTTGAAGACCGAAGGGCCATATAAAATTGCTGAGACATTAGTGAAAGACTATCAAAGGAGCACTCCTGCAAATGTTAGGTAAATTTAACATTTAAAGAAGATAGGTCAAGTACCAGCTAACTGTTACAACATAACTCGACATATTTAGGAAATGGTTAATGATAAAGAATACCAACTCTTAGAACACATAAAATCAGCAGATTTTTTTTAATATTATTCATCTTACTAAATGCCTAGATATTGTTAAAGCAACAGTCCTTTCATTTCTTGAGCTTCATTGCTAACAATCACAACTAGTTCTTAAAGGCATAACATTGTAGTCTTACATTGTTTTAAACTTCAGTTCCAGTGACCCAGATGCAAAGACAGGAGGACATTAAGGTTTAGTTTTACAGTGTATAAGTTATCTGTTGCTCATAACAAGTCACCCAAAACTTAACGGCTTAAAACAATCAAACATTTATTTTCTCACCATTTCTATAGGTCATGAATGTGGGACAGCCGAGTGGGTAGTTCTGCCTCAGGGGAGTTCTGAGGTTCTAGTCCAGCTTTTGACCAGAGCTGAAGCCATCTGAAGACTCCCATTGGGCTGAAAGATGAGCTTCCAACAACTCACATGCTTGTTGGCAGGCCTTAGTTGTCACCAGTTATTGGCCATTTCCTTGCCTTGCTAGCTGCCTCACAGCAGTGCTGATAGAATTGCTTCTCCCAGGATGAGTGCTCAAAGAGAGAGAGAGCATCCTCCAGACAAAAGTTGCAGTTATAATTTAACTTGAAAGTTATGTACCATCCTATTTACCACATGCTCTTCCTCACACAGATCAACCTTGGCACAAAGGCTACTACACAAGAGTGACAATATCAGGAGATATGGTTCATTGGGGAACACTTGCAGGCTGGCTACCACACGCAGATTAAGAAGCTTACGCTAGGGGCGCCTGGGTGGCTCAGTCAGTTAGGTGTCTGTCTTTGGCTCGGGTGATGATCTCAGGGTCCTGGGATCGAGCCCCGAGTTGGGGTCTGGGGAGTCTGCTTGTCCCTTTCCCTCTGCCCTTCCTTCTGCTTCTGTTTTCTCTGTCTCTCAAATAAATAAATAAAATCTTTTAAAAATAAAAGAAGCTTATGCTAAACCAAACCAAACAATAAATAGAAAACAAAATCCTCAACTGCAAAACTATGACTCATCTAAAGACTATATATTATATTCAAGGTTATTCTCTTTATTATGTGACCGTATCAAAACATTATAATAAATTTATTACATGCAGGGGTATGGTAGCTAATGAGAAGAATTCTGTCAATGACATTTGAATCATGGGCAAACACTTCTTGCAAGTGTTCCTGTAGGTAGGAGATGAGTTTAGCCCTGATATATACTTTGGATAACCACACTTGATTATTTGTTTATGGCCATAATTTTTAATGATTTTAACATTCTCATGCAAGGAAAGGATGGATGTGTATTTCAACAGCATGTGAGGTGAAAGGACAAAAATAAAGTTTAGAAACCTGCAAGAACAGAGGTTTAAAAATTCTGATGTTCCACAATTTAAGAGAAATTATCAGTTAAGTAGGTGATTTTGATATTGTATATCTGAGAACATTATCATCAAACACCTTAAAAATTTGGTAGAACATTTTGAATTTCATTTCCCTAAAGAGAAGATCCATGCATAGGAAGTTTATAATCAAAATCTCTGTTTAGTCAAAAGACTCTAAATTTAATTCTAAATTTGTAAGATAAATTATGGGGACTAGCTCCTAATGAAAGACTGAAAATGAATTTTTAAAGTAGAGCATCACCTGCTACATTTTGGAAAAAAGTTTAAAAGAATAATCTGAGCTCACTGAAATTGCTTTAAATCTCTTCTATCCCCATCAACACACCACTGTGACACTGGTTTTCTACTATGACCTGTTATCAAAACAAGACACTGGAGCAGTTTAGGTATACATTATTTTCTGTGAGTAGTGCTATTGTCAATGCATCCTAGATTAGAAAAGTTAAAAAGTGAGAAGCAAGTTCATTTGTCATATTAATATCTGATTATTTACATATATGACATTCATTTAAAGTGTGTTTACAGATATTTAATATGGAGAATCATTATAACCCTTATAAATTTCCATTTAGTTATGACTCTAGAATGTCAAAATATGTTGCATATTTTCTATGTTAATTGATCACTCATAGTTTCAGTGAACAATGCATATATTTAGTTATTTCACCATGTTATGTTTGTTCTGAAAATATTAAAATTTAATATGACTGTTAATGCCAAGGGATGAAAACATTTGAACTTGTATATCATAGATCTTTAATGTTTTTTTCTAGTAATTCATTTTTTTAGTATTTTTTAAAGTGTTGACCATGATGGATTGAGATATTATTTATTTATTTATTTTTATCAAAGATGGTTTGGTAAATGCTGATCTAGTGAATTTTTTAGTAACTTAATTACAAGTTTATTACAAGTACTTCAGCTTGGGCCCCACAGAAAAGCTGTAATGGATTCAGGGTTCAATATGCAGAGGAGGTTTCAGGGGGAGGAATGAAAGAAAAAAAAAAACATTTAGGTTGCTGAGATGAAGTATAGAGAACCTTGATTTTCTTTCTTTGACAACTGAAAGAAGAAAGAGAAAATGAGTAGGATTTAAAAGAACACCTTTAACTTTTTCTCATTTTGGCCTAATCGCTTTGCCAATAATATTGGTAAAGAACTTTGGTTCTTTAGAAGAAGAAATAGATTTTATCTGATTGCCTTGAAATATTTTTCCTTCCCACTAAAGTTATTCGTGGATGATGTATAAAAATTGATACTTCCATGTAATTCAGAGATAGGTATTTCTGTAGACTTTTTAAACAGTAACACTGACATACTTAGAATTTCCCTAAAGAAATTTTAAAAATGCTCAAATTATCTATGAGAATAGTCATCAAGATTTTCTTTTGATGTTAATCTTATTTTTATATAAAAAGCTACACTGAATCAGAAATTATTATCCTTGTGAATAAGTAGTACAATATTTTGAGAGATACTTAATGTATTTTACATCTGTTAAACCAGTGTATGTTTTGTATGTATTTTTCTAATTTAAAAAAGAATTCTGCAGAATAGGTAGTATAGAATCATTTTACAGATGGAAAAATTGAGGCACAAGAAAGTTAAATAATATGCTTAAAGCCAGGGTGCCTGGGTGGCTTAATCAGTTAAACATCTGCCTTTGGCTCAGGTCATGATCTCAGGGTCCTGGGATGGAGCTCAGTGTGTCAGGCACCTGCTCAGCAGGGAGTCTGCGTCTCCCTCCGCAGCCCCCATCCCTTGATGCTGTCTCTCTCTCTCTCTCTCACTCTCTCCCTCTCAAATAAATAAATAAAATCTTTAAAAATACATATGCTGAATTCCCTGAGGTAGACTGTGTTGGTGCTGAAAATTAAACCCAACTCACTCTGATTCCCTTTCTAGTACATTCTTTTGTACCAACATTCATTCCCTGCCATTATTTCATATGTAGCATTATATCAAAGCAAAATATCCATAAATTGAAAAAAAAAACCTATTAGGTAAAAAAATTAAATGAAGAGAAAAATCTTAATTTTAAACTTTATTATCTGGAATTTTGTGTGCTTTAGTTTTATTGACGCTGTTATCAGATGGGTTTTTCTTAATGAAATTTTCTACATAAAACCAGATAATATACACTACTACTTGGACAATTTGTATTTTAATCCACAACCTTGAAACAAAATGGCAGTTACAAAACTGCCCAAGTGGACATGTTTTCCAAAAGTAGTAATTTATATGAATGAAAATGATCTTTGGATAAAAGTTACAGAGATATGTGATCTTTCTGCGATTAAATGTTTACAAAATCATTTTCCCAAACCACTCATGAAACAGTTCTGCTTTCCATATATCTTCTATTTATATGAGTAATTTTTTCCACCCATGAGGTGAAGAAATTTCATGTGTAATATCTAATATATTTTTCTTTGTCTTATGAACAATTTGATATTTTGCTACTGATTTTCCCTTTTTTTCCCCATAATATTTACTGTAAGTCAACAAGAAAGTGTGTTGATTCCTCCTACCCACTCACCCATGATCTCCAAAAAGTTATCAGACCCACCAATTTCACCTACTGCCTGACTATTACCTCATTCTGGCTACAGTTTATCTTCTGGGGCTGTAACTTTTTTCTTCTGAGGTATTAGACAAAACTTTAAGTTCTGACTGTCCAATGTAAGTAGTCATTAGCCACATGACTGTTGAACTTGAAATCTGGCTGGTTCATGTAACCACTAGCTGAAAGCATAAACTACATACTGGAGATAGAAATCATATTTTAAAAAAGGATATAGACCATTTCATTAATAATTTTATAATCCTTTAATGTTGAAATGACAATATTTTTAATATGAGACAAACTGTATTCTTAAAATTAATTTCACTTCTTTCATTTTACTTTTTCAGCATGGCTAGTAGCAAAATTTTAAATGACCTATGTGGTTCTATTATACTTCCATTTGACAGTGCTGCTCTGGTTGGTCTCTCTGGCTTCTGACTTGATCTTAAATTCATTCTAACACTGAGCTGCCTAAGTGGTCTATCTAAAACACAATTCTAGCCACTAAACAGACGCCTCCACATGGTGTGTGAAGCAGCTTCGTGGAGAAACTGTGACTGGAGTGGAATAACAAGACTTGAGTTGAGAGACTCTTATGTGAGTGACATGGTAGCCTTTAAGGAGTCAAATATGTAATTACCAGGGTGCACATTGCAAAGCACATTGGTGCTCTGAAATGAGCCCTGTGTAACAGGAACTGAGAAAGTGGGATGTCCTTTTACAAAGTACCATCTTCCTTCCTCACCTCACCAACCTACACTCACATACATGTTCCAAAAGCCTCCAGTGTTTACAAGTAAGAAATTTTAGCTGTAATAAAAAGAAAATCAATTAAGACCATTAAGAAGAAACTTTCTATGTATATTAGTATAGTTTTCCCATTCCCTATTTCCTCAGAATCCCTCTTCTCCACAAAATAAAAATATCCACTAACCAAATCACAGATTCAGTGTACTAATATCATATGATATCAACATTTTTAATAATACAAAGACATGACCTTGCAACTGCTTTGTTTTCTAATGCATTTTGAGAAGAAACAAAATGCCATTTTGAGTCATGTTTTTATTATTACTGGAATATGTACATGCAAGTAGGTGCAGGTTTAATAATTTTTACCTTATATAAAATGAATCACCATAATGCCATATTTTCCTTTAATATTTATGTTACCTTAGTGAGGAAAAGTACAATCTGGCATTTCTTTGGACAGTAGTTGGTTGGGGTAGGGATGTGGACTGATGCAGTATTGAACTAAGTGGAGCAGGTCTCTACAAGGATTGAATGGATAATCAGATTTCATTATTAGTTCAGTGATTCAAGCTACTCAGCTAATTGGCTACAAACAAAATGGAAATAATTAGAGAGTGACTTTTAGAGGTAGTGGGAGTAAGTAAACCTTTCTTTGGTGGATATTTGAACTTTTCTAATGAGACTGTGATCAAAAGTTTAGCCGTTTATTTTCATTTTGAAAATATGTCACAGGGTTCTTAGATCAGTTCACATGAAAACAGTGACTTCAGATCTGAGATATAAAGGAAGGCTCAAAAGATTAGAAATAAAACTGGGTTTTAGCAAATGTATCATAGACGCTAAAATCTTACAGAGCGGGTGTTGAGAGCAAACAGTAGTTGTTCTCTATGTATGTAGCAGGTGAATTAAAACATTATTTTAGGTATGACTATGACTTCCAGAGGACCCACATGTTTTCTTCCTTTGAGAACGCAAAGAAAATGTAGGAAATAAGTAGTATTTGAAACCTCAGTTTCAACATTTCTCCCTTTTTCATAATATAATTGCAGATAAAATTAGTAAAGAACTTAAAGTTTTTGAAAGTAGACAAATGCTGTCTGATTGCATTGATATTTCTTTTTTACTATTGAAACATATAACTTCTATGAAAACTGATTTATCTATGTATTATATAGATGTGTATTTTTTATTGCTAATACAACTATGTCTTATGTGCAATTTATTTATTTATTTATTTTAAAGATTTTATTTATTTATTTGACAGAGAGAGACAGCGCGAGAGAGAACACAAGCAGGGGGAGTGGGAGAGGGAGAAGCAGGCTCCCCGCTGAGCAGGGAGCCCGATGCGGGGCTCGATCCCAGGACCCTGGGATCATGATCTGAGCCGAAGGCAGACGCTTAACGACTGAGCCACCCAGGCGCCCCGTCTTATGTGCAATTTAAAGTCAGCTGAATAGATTTAAAAATGTTCTCTCAATCTATTTGGAACTTTACTGTTTAGTTACATTGATTTTGCGTACATTATCTGTAATTTATACGAGAATATATTTGAGTAGGTATGATATCATCATTTTCCAGATGAGAAAAATGAGGCACAGAAAAGTTAATGGATTTACCAAAAATCACACAACTTGACTCTGATGGTGCTGGAAATTGCACCCAACTCTGATCCCAAAGCCCCTTCTCATTCTACTGTATTGTTCATATCTCACATATGAATACAATTTTTGTGTAAGTAAGTGTATTTTCATGGAAGTAAAATGTTCATAAGTTGGAAAAACTCCATTATGTAAAAATTTACCAAGTTAAGGAAATTCTCTAATTCAGCTCTCAGTCATTTGATATCTTGTCTGTCTGTTGCATTGCCATTGTTATGGGATCAAACTGTTATTTGGGAAATTTCAAATATAAAATAAAATTAGATTGGGGCGCCTGGGTGGCTCAGTCAGTTAAGCATTTGACTCTTGGTTTTGGTTCAGGTGATGATCTCATGGGTCATGAGATAGAGCCCTACCTGGGCTCCATGCTCGGCAGGAGTCTGCTTGAAGATTCTCTCCCTCTGTTCCCCCCCACACTCATGCACATGTTCTCTCTCTCGCGCCTCTAAAAACTACATAAAAACCTTTAAAAAATAAAATAAAATTAGATCAATATGTTCTATTAATTTGGAGACTTAGACTTCTGTTTACTATACATAGGGCAGTCAATGAAATTTCCTCTGGGGACATACTTTCAGGAAGTTGTAACTTATATGGATAAAGTATGATTTGTGGGTGGAAATTACAGAAATAGGCAGTTGTTCTGAATCACTTAACCATTTCTAGAACTTCTAGTAATGTGATTCTGCCTCCCCTGCATGCTTAACGATGTGGGTGAGTTATTTATTTAGTTGTATAAATAAATTTATAAAGGACTTTAAAATGTACTTAATTTTTAAATTTACTTGTTTTGTGGAATATGTAGTATATTTCATTTGCTTCAAGAGCCATATAATATCCCTCTAGCTAATTCTCCATTTCTTATTCAATAACATTCATTCTAATATTCTAATGTTAACCTTTCAAAGTGGTCTATCTAAACACAACTTGACCTGTGATTCTCCCTTTATTATTATTCTCCAGTGGTCACTCCGTCACCTAAACAATAGCATCCAATTCCTTAATTTATCTCACTCAGCCTTTCATAATAAGTTTGCTTAGTTTTCTAACCTGATTCCACACCAACCCCTCCCTTGCCTTTTAATCTCCAACAGCACTGAGCTCTTAGCTAGGCTGCTTCTGACTTTTGGCCATTTGCTTAGGTTATTCATTTTCATTTATTCATTAAGCACGTGTATTGGATATCTACTCTGAGCAAGATACTGTGCTTGGTGTTTGGAAATTTTAAAAATGAAAATATTGTTTCTGCTCTAAAAAAAAAAAGGCAGCTCACCCTTTAGTAAAGGAAAATCCTTCCAAAGAATAGGAAAAAAAACCCCACTATAATACAACCCAGCAGGTTCTTGGAACCAAAGAAAACGTATTACACTTCGTCAATATCTCGACTCTCTTCCTCCTCTACTTGCTTTTTTTTTTTTTTTTTTTAATCTCCAAGTGAAGAAATCAAGTCACCATCTCTTTTTAAGCATCTGCCATGCCATGAATCCTGTTAGCAGCTAATGGGAGCACAGGATAAATAGAAGATGGGGGATTTCCTCCAATAAGTATTTGGTATATTTGAAGAGACTTAAATGAACCAACTAGAGATTGATTTAGTTATGTCAGCAAATTTTTCTACAAAGGTCTAGAGCGTAAATATTTTGGCTTTGGGACTATAGTCCTTGAAGCAACTGCTCAAATCTATTGTTGCAGGACACAAGCAGCCACAGATACAATGATAGGCATGGCTGTGCTTCAAGAAAACAGTATTTATAAAAATAGCAGGCTGAATTTGGCCCCGAGGCTACAGTTTGCCCACTCTTTATTTAATGGATAGGAAATCAAAGGTATGGTATAAGATAATAGTCATATAAACATTCAGAGAAAGAAAATGCATTGAGAGTTAGACCTAGTCAGGAAAGAACATCTGGTTGCAGTAGTTACTAAACAGGTACTTCCAGAAAATGACCAAATGAGGCTTTCTGTAGAGTGGAATATCAAGTAGAGTATCAATATCTTTTTTTTTTAAGATTTTATTTATTTATTTGACAGAGAGAGACACAGTGACAGAGGGAACACAAGCAGGGGGAGTGGGAGAGGAAGAAGCAGGCCTCCCGCCGAGCAGGGAGCCCGATGTGGGGCTTGATCCACCCAGGCGCCCCTAGAGTATCAATATCTTATAGCCAGTTACACAACCAGCATGGTAGACTTAAAAAACAAGTCAAACGAGAATAATTACCAGAATTAGATTGCAGAGTGCATAGAAATCTGATTGTATATAGTTGATATATAGTTGATTTGATATATAAAATAAATACTTAAATATATTATATATATATAGTTGATATATAATTGATTTGATATACAAAATGTTTAAATATATACTTATATAATATATTCTAAATATTAAATATATAACTTTATATTTTGGGATGCCTGGGTGGCTCAGTCTGTTAAGCGGCTGCCTTTGGCTCAGGTCATGATCCCTGGGTCCTGGGACTGAGCCCCACGTCGGGCTCTGTGCTTAGTGGGGAGTCTGCTTCTCCCTCTTGCTCTTCCCCTCCCGCCTGCCCCACCCCCTGCTCGTGCTAGCTCTCTCTCAAATAAATAAATAAAATCTTTTAAAAAATAAGTAAATATATAACTTTATATTTAAATATCATAAGTATATTAATATTATATCAATATTACACATACACATGCAAGTAATTTACTTGCAAAATCACAAATCCATGTAATGACATATTGTACCATCTCTTTTATACAGAGAGTGTGTTGCCTTGTTGCATCTGTCTTTGTCTAAAGCCATATGTGGAAAGATGGCATATGTCATTTTAATTTATTTTAGCATTTTATTAATGGAATGTGTTACTAGAAACTACCATAGAAGGCAGTAGGTATATGCTTAACTGTTTTTTTTTTTCCTTAAACTTAGTAAGTATCATACCACTATCATGATCTATTTTTTCTTAATCTTCTTTATCATAGTGAAAGAAAAAATTGTTCTTTTATTCATACCATCCACTCAAATAACAAGTGTGAATATTCCGTTGCTTAAGTAGAGATTAATGCTGGTTAGGAATTACTGTCTGGTATTGTCAAACATTGCTTTCTTTCATATCTGTGCATCTCTGTCCTAACCACCACCACCCACTTTCACTCATAAAGTAAACATGCTGCTTATTAGCATATGGAACCAATGTGGAACCATCACTCTGATGTAGGAAGCTTTTAGATTGGCACATCTCTCTGAAACTGAATTTCTCTTGACATAACTTTTGAAATTGATTTAATTCTCAACAGCCTGGAAATTCCTTTGAGTCTTTGATTTGTAGATTGGTGTTTATAAAAGTGACTGACATCTATCTTCTGCAATTCTTTTTTCAAGAAACAAGATATAGTTGAACTTTGACAAAATAGCATTTCTTTGTAGGATTTTTAACAAAACAAGAACTTTATAGATGGAAGCATATTTGAAGTTATCAATTTCTGACCCAGTTATAACTATATCAAATGGCATTCTTCTGAGTAAACAGTGAATAGCCTTTTTTTTTTTTTTATTCTCTTTCTTCAAAACCTGTGACATTGTCCTTAGAGCAAAGTAAAGTTTAAAGGGAAAAATGTGATTTGTAATTGAGATTTTCTGTTAACCTTCAGTCTATATTGTTTGTGTTCAATGCTTTTATTTTTCTTCTGAAAATAGTGGTAAATTAGTGTGTGGGTGACATTTCAGAAATTCCATCTCAGAGTACACCCTACACCCTATATTGCATTATAAATACTGACTTGCTTTCAAACCCCATGTGTGTCTCTCATGTAGAAACCAACTAGACAGTGAAGTTATTATTCAATTTAATTTGCAACATTTATTACCCTTGCTGGATATGCATGTGTTAGTTACATTCACAACAAAGGGCCTCTGAGTTTTGAGGTATGTACTATGTTCTTTAAAAAATTACTTACATTTCATACATTTTATGTATTTTTTTCTTTCTTCTTTGGGCCTAATGTTGTGTTATAGAGAAAAATATATATGTAATTGGGAATTAAGATAGCATGTTTGAATTTAGCATGGATTCTGTCAGAATGGGTATCTTATACATTGCTGTTCTGTTTTGGTCAACACCATAAATTTTAGTAGAAAAAGGGATTTTTTTTTCTGGATTCATTATTAATCATATCTTAACTTTCCCATACCATCCCTTTGGTTTTCAAACCTTACTTAGGTATGTTTCAAACCTTCCTTTGTTGTTTTTTTCTGCCTCTTCTATTCATGTTTGGTCAATGTTTATTCATCAGTGTCAAGAATAATACAGCTTTTCTCCTTTCTGATAAATAATTCAGTGCCCTGTAAAGGCAGCCAAGTTGTTTAGTGTAAAATAAAGAGATGAATATAAAATTTCAACTTTTCCAAGGCATAAGCTCAACAGCAACTGTTTCTGTGACCATTGAAAGTGTAACTGGTAGGTTGGGCTATATGCTTAAACATTTGGATCAATTTACTGAGAAGATAAATATGGAACAACTTTTTTTTTCATTTGAGTGTATGGTGCACTACTAATAAATCTATCCAGTTTTCCTTTTTGTCCCCATAGATTAGTTTCCTTTAGCTGCCTGAACAAATTTCCACAAGTTCGTGGCTTAAAACAACAAGGATATATTCTCCCACATTTCTGAAGGTCAGAAGTCTGAAATTGAGGTGTCAGTAAGGTTGTTATCTTCTAGAGCCTCTGAAGGAGTATCTGTTCTTTGCCTGTCTCCTAGTTTCTGGTGACTGCTGACAGCCCTGGGCATTCCTGAGATGATAGCTACATAACATCAAACTCTCCCTTCACCTCCATGCTGCCTTCACCTCTGTGTCTTTGTATTCTGCTCTTCTGTAAGGATACTTGTTAGGGCCTGAGGTAAAGCCAGGATAATCTCATCTTGAGATTCTTAACTTAGTTACGTCTACAAAGACCCTTTTTCAAATAAGGTCACATTTATAGCTTTCATGTGGAAGTATCCTTTGGGGGACCACAATTCAACCCATCTGACCTCCAAAAATTCATATCTGTTCTATATGTAAAATACATTCACCTCATTCTAGTACCCTTGAAAGCCTTAACCTTATCATAGCATGAACTCCAAGTCCAAAATTTCAGCTAAATATAAAGTCAAAAGGTCTCAGATGTCATTATCTAAATCATCTAAACCAGGTATGAGTGAAACTCTGGGTAGGGTTCTATGTTGGTGCAAAACTCTTCTTTATCTGTGGACCCATGAAACTAGAAAACAAATCTACTTTTAAAATACAATAGTGGGAGGTGCCTGGGTGGCTCAGTCGTTGGGCGTCTGCCTTCGGCTTGGGTCGTGATCCCGGGGTCCTGGGATCGAGCCCCGCGTCAGGCTCCCTGCTCGGCGGGAAGCCTGCTCCTCCCTCTCCCACTCCCCCTGCTTGTGTTCCCTCTCTGGCTGTGTCTCTCTCTGTCAAATAAATAAAATCTTAAAAAAATAAAATAAAATAAAATAAAATACAATAGTGGGACGAGTATAGAATAGATATTCCCCTTCCAAAAGGGAGAAAATGGAAAGAACCAAGGGGCATTCAAACCCCAGCAAGTTCAGAACCCATCAGGGAAAATTTCATTATGTTTCAAGGCCTGAGAACAATCCTCTATGGCTTGAAGCTTTGTCCTCTGTGCTCTTGGTGGCCCCCCGGTGTCTGTGCTACCCTCAGAGCCATTCTTCCTTTGTCTTGTAGGGCACTATATATTTGCAGTCTAGTACCTCTGTGATTCCCATCCTGACTACAGAATTTTAGAAGTCTGAGAGTTTATTGTCATTTTGTCTTGTTTCTGTCCCTTTCAGTCTAAAACGGTAGTATTTCTGCTGACATAGTATTCTCAAAAACCGTATTGGTGTCCTGTGTGTCTCAGGGTCCATGCATTAGACAAATCTTCCACAGATCTTTCCTGCATACTCTCATCTCTATTCCTGGCTTCTTCTGAGATATTTAATTGGATCATAGGTTACATCCCTGGTCTCTTCAGCAAAGTCCAGCCACCCTTTGGTCTTCCCCTCAGAACACACTTTCTAAACAGTGAATCTTGCAATGTATTCTGATATCAACTCTCTGATACCAGCTGGGTGTCCTACAACTCAAAGTCATTGACACTGACTACCCAGAATTTGTGTAGATCCCACAACTACAAAGTGTTCTAATTCTAACACTAAATACCCAGAGTCAGTGTCAGATCTCACAAGATAAAGAGCAAAGTCTTCAACAAAATTGTCCTTTCTTCAGATGCAGTAGAGGTCCATAGGCTACCTGCATTTCTGTGTGAGTTGGTTACAAATGTGGGGATTCCTACAACCCCCCCTTCAGGTTCCTGGGCTTGAAGCTACATATCCTCAGTCTCTGCCTCCATCTTCACATGGCCTTCTCCTGTATGTCTTTGTGTTTTCTCCTGTGCTATAAGAATGCCTATTTCTGTATTTAGGACTTGCCCCAATTCCAGGAAATGTAATTACATCCACAGAGACCCTTTCCAAATAAGATTGTGTTCATAGGCTCCACCTCCATTTATCTTTTGGAGGGACACCATCCAATTCTCTATGCCCTCCCACCTTTCTTTCCTCTCTTGTTCTCTCATTATTACTTTTTTCTTTTATAGAATTTTTGATATAGTGAAATGATATCTTTCTTAAAGCTGTGATTATTCATGCCAAACTTTACTTATAATGGTAACACCATGCTAATTTTTTCAAGGTTCATTTACTACTTCTCCTATAGTTCAAACATTGATAATTTGAATTTTACCCCTTAGGTCACCTCCTTAAGACATTAAAACATTTGCTGCTCTGGTTGTTGCATTTACTAATATCCAATTTAAACTGATTACCATTTTATTATAGCTTATTTCCACTCTACCTTAAATTAACCTTGTTCATAATCCTTTAACCTATCTGTGTGTTCAGTTCATATAGATAAAAATAGCTTCCATTATATAACAGTATTAAATCTCAATGGCAATCAAATTCGGTAATTGTTTATAGAACTCCTAATGTGTGCAAGGCCAAGTTGCACTGCTTGTCAAACTATTACCCAGAGATCTGCTGACTTAAAAGTGACCGAGGTATATGCAACTGATGAATTACTAAATTTTACCTCTGAAACTAATACACTATATGTTAATTAAATTGAAATTAAATAAAATTTTAAAAAGTATTCTTACCAAAAACAAACAAAAGGGTATGAGGAAATTTATCGAAGGTGATGGGTACATTTTTTATCTTGATTGTGGTGATGGTTTCACAAGTATATTGTTTGCGTCCAAACTCATCAAATAACATTCATTAAATATATGTAGGGTTTTTCTATGTCTCAATTATACCTCAATAAAGCTGTTAAAAAAAAAAAAAAAAGACAGAAAAAGAAAGGTGACCGAGGGGAGCTTGTTCAACCAGCAGTTTACAGGTACAGTCTCAGACCTATGGTGTGGCAAATACTCAAATAATCAAAGACAAAAAAATAGGGGCTTTCTCCTCTGTATTTCTAGTGCATTGTGTATACAACTATTATCATACAAATAAGCGATGCAATACAGTGTACCATGTTTTGCTTAGAAGAGTGCTCCTGAGGGGCACCTGGGTGGCTCAGCTAGTTAAGCATGCCACTCTTGGTTTTGGCTCAGGTCGTAATCTCAGGGTCATGAGATTGAGCCAACTTCAGGCTCCATGCTCAGCATGGAGTCTGCTTGAGACTCTCTCTCCGTCTTCCTCTAACCCTCCCCCCTTCCCATGCGCAGGCACGTGCTCTCTCTCTCTCACTTGCTCTATCTAAAATGAATAAATAAATCTTTAAAAAAAAAGTGTTGGTGACAAGGACTTTGTCGTATTCATTTTATGTGCACCTAACATATAGCTGCACCTGTATCATTCATCTTGGTAGACTCCATGGCATATGAATCCATAGTTCAAAGTAGAACTAATTTTGTAAAGGAATATGTATGAAGAGTTGTAAGATGGTGAGCATAATTGTCAAGATATTCTGGAGATCGAGTTTCATCACATACTTTATATTGAATTGGACAAATATGTCCTCATTAGTTAAGTTATAAAGTGTCTCTCTCTGAAGACTATTATGAGGAATACATCCGTAATCTATATAAAGTAGAGGTCATTAAATTTTGAATGAGTCAGTAAAAATATATATAAGTGTTCATAAAGAATCATGCAACATGGTTACATCATTGACTTACTATTTCTGGCTTTTCTGATATCATGAGTCTCATTAAGGTGACATTTTCCAGTAATCATAATAATGATAATAGCAGCAACACCAATGGTTAACATCATTTGTTATCCACTAGCTAGGTATTAGGAACTATACCAGGTGTTGCACCCACATTTCTGATTCTCACGGGATCTCCATGAAAATAGTTTGAGAATTTAAGATTACTCAAGCCACAGATACTTAAATGAGGATGTGGGCAGAACTGCATTTCTGCAAAGCTAATGTCTGTCTTTAGCATCCCTATAGAAGAGATTTTAAGACCCTTTATTCTCTACTTGGCAGCTCACTTGCCTAGGAGTCACTTTTCACAGTATCAGATGAATTAAGTTTAAAATAGTTTTCCAGAAAGAAAGCCTATGGATGTAACAGGCAGAAATGTAGCGAGTGGCACTGCAAAAAGAACAACATATTCCTGGAGTTCCAAATTAAAAATGTCCACCTTTGATTGGGGCATCCCAGAAGGCTTAAAGAAGAGCAGGAATCTGAAGTCTGTGTTGAATAATGCCTGACATTTTTTTTTTAAGATTTTATTTATTTAGGGGCGCCTGGGTGGCTCAGTTGGTTGAGCGGCTGCCTTCGGCTCAGGTCATGATCCTGGAGTCCCTGGATCGAGTCCCGCATCGGGCTCCCTGCTCGGCGGGGAGTCTGCTTCTCCCTCTGACCCTCCCGACCCTCCCCCCTCTCATGCTCTCTCTCTCTCTCAGTCTCTCTCAAATAAATAAATAAAAATCTTTAAAAAAAAAAAAGATTTTATTTATTTTTTTGACAGAGAGAGACACAGCGAGAGAGGGAACAGAAGCAGGGGGAGTGGGAGAGGGAGAAGCAGGCTTCCCGCTGACCAGGGAGTCAGATGCGGGGCTCGATCCCAGGACCCTGGGATCACTACCTGAGCTGAAGGCAGACGCTTAACGACTGAGCCACCCAGGCGCCCCAATGCCTGACATTTTTGATGGCAGACACATTATATGATCTTCCAATCCTGTGGAGTGAATTTGATGGGCTTATTATGGCCACTTTAGAGATAAAGAAACTGAGTCTTTGGAAGATTATGATTTTTCCTAAGCCACTGACAAGACTGTCTTTTTAAGTAAACTTTAATCAAGTTCCTCTAAGCCCTACAGGCCTTGACCTTCAGTGTCTTTCTCTCTCCAGCCTCTATCACCAGTTTTAGCAAGAATCATGTTCAGTCAGTAAGAGCCCCCACCCTCAATATCTGATCAAATTCCTCATCCTCTACGACCCCCCAGCTAACTACCTGATCATCCTGGTCGGCCTTGAGCAGAATTCTGTCAAGTCAGTTTAGCCAGAAATCCCCCTTTACTCCTGATAGTTCCTCTTAGTAATTTTCTGTCCACTCCTTGACTATCTATCCCTACTTATTTGCAGTATTTGGAATTATCCCAGCCCTATACTGAGGTCTCTCTTCCCCTATTGAATTGTTCCTGAGTAATCTTTTATCTCATTAGCTACTGTCCAGCTCAGATTTTTCTTTGACACTACTAAGCTAATGTGAGGTACAACAAGACAGCCAGGACTTTGCTCTTCTGATTTCTAAATTAGCAGTCTTCTTTCTGGCACATACATCATATTCTTCCTGTAGGCTACAGCCAATTTAATAGTGGTTTTGCCAAAATTGAATACATGCAATTAAGCCATTATGGTACTTCTGTTCAAAGTTTGTAATAGAATTTATAATGAAGTTGTGAAGGAGGTAGGCAGGGTTAATTTTTTTACTTATTCAAAGAATAGATATACTTTATCACCCTGGAATATTTTCATTCATTCTTTCAAAAAGTATTTATTGAGCATCCTCTTTACCTCATGTAACCCTGTACAAAAGCAGACATGTATCTGGCCTTCAATAAGTTTAAAATCTACTAGAGTAGATATACGTTAATCAATCACATAATTAAGTGAAAAAAATACATAATTATGAAACCATAACAAAGGCTGAGAAGAAGAGGTACATGATACCCTTAGAACAAATACTGGGGGGAGGGAGGGATATAGCCTTGTTAGTAAGGTCCAGAAATGTTTCTTCCAGGAGAGGAAGCAAAGTCAGGAATCTCCTTCCAGGCAGAAGCCATCACATGAGAAACTGAGATTTTCCAAGAGCCACATGTTAGTACTACAGACTATAAGCAAGTTAGTGTGGCTCATGTACATCGTGTGCAGGGACCATGATGCCACATGACGAGAGAGGCAGGAAACATGTATTTATAAGGCCTTCTATTATATGCCATCGTCACCCATGTTAAACAGCTTTGTGTTCACCTGCAGAGAAAAGAGAAGGCAGTAGAGGAAATTAGACATGGAGTGATAGCAGATTTGAGTGGTGGAAAAATCACTGTTCCTGTTCTGAAGAAGTCAGGTTAGAAGAAGCAAATGTTGACCTTGGAAGGCAGGTAAGAAGGAAGGCAATCAGAGCTTGAACTAGTGGATGGGAAGAAGTGAGAGCCCCCTGGAGGGAAAATCTACAAGCAACAGGCACAGATTATAGATGGGGAATAAAATAAGGGAGGGACTGCAGATGAAGCCATGGTTTCTGGCCCACTTAAGTAAAGATTGATGGTGACGTTCACTGGTATCATAAGAACAGGAACACAGTTCAGGTGAAGACCAGAAAGTTAACTTAGCTCTGTTGAATAAAAGTGTTAATTTAAAAATCCAATTGAAAATATCTAGTTGCAACTTAGACATTTGGGTCTAACTCAGAGCTTGATTTTATGTTCTTTTAATTTCTTCTTAGAATTAATAGATGATGACCATGGCCCTTCTAAACAGTTGATGAGATTTTTCTTTACAATACAATAGAAGGGAGAGCCAGGTAGACTCACTCCTTCCTGTGAGAAACAATGTGTTATTACTTTTTTTTTTTTTTCAATCCACAATGTCCTGGTTCTTATTATGCAAATAACAAAAACCCCAACTCTAACTCAAACAAAAAGGGGATTTGTTGGTATATGGGTTCATGTACATGAAAAGGTTCAGAGGTAGGACAGATTCCAAGTGTAATTTGCTCAGTGCTCCAGCTATATTTTCCTTACATTTTCTTAAATCCTTTGTTCTTGTCCTTCAGACTCAGGCTTAGACTGGTATTCTTCATGGCAATGAAAGGGCTGCAGCAGTTTCAAACTTATTCATAACACATAGAATGTCCTCTGGGAAATAGTAGCAAAGTCTCCTTGCCTTGTTGGAGAAGTGAATCCTTCACTCTATTGGCTGAATCCTGGTTGTGTTCTTCAGGATAAATGGATCCTGCACATTTATCTCTTCCCCATGGTCATATGTATTGCCCTTAATAGATGTTGTCTTTCAAAGTAGGAAACATTAAAAAGCTGCCCATTTCCATGTGGTGTGAATTCAGGGGCCAGGATATCGCCCCATAGCTAGAGCAATCATAAGCCATTGGGAGTCAGGCTTCATGTTTCATCGGCAATACATCTAAAATACTCACTAGGCTTTTGGTCTGTTTTAGTCATCCTACAAAGGCAGAAAAGATCCCCACCCAAAATTTGGCTTGGATGTTGAGACTAATGATGCCATTCACATACCTAGAGGGTATGAAATAGTTCATTTCTTACATCATAGGGCTCTTCTGGGGAGAGCAGGGCAGACTTCCCGAGCTGGTCCATAAATGGCTTGAGAGAGCAAGGAAAGCTACTGGCTTGGGGTCCTCATTGTGGCTAGGGGTTGCAGCTCTAGGGAGGGTTCCCATAGTGGGAGGAGAGTTTGTGTGATCTTAATCTCTACTCATTTCATAGGAAGGAGCATCAGACATCACCTTGCTCAGATGTGTGGGAACAATTTAAAAATGGTTGTAGTTCAACATCAAAAAATAGAATCAGACTTTTTATTTGCAAAGTCTGTATCTTTTTCTAATACTGATCATGTACTGGAAGTCATGGAATCTTCTCTAGCCAGTGTTTGTGGCTAATAATGAACTTGAACATTTCTGTCTACTCTTAAGTACTTCTGTGTCCTTACCCCTTACTTCAAAATCTCCTTGGGTGAATTGACCCAAGTGGACCTGGGAACCAAGATAAAGGTAAATTATCCTTTTATCACAGGCTGCATCCCAGTTCTTTCCTACATTGAAGAGATTGTCACCTTTGCAGAGATTGTTCTACTGGGATTGTTTGGAGAGGCTTTGGAAATGATGTTTTACCTGTGTCCTTGTCTTAAAACCTTCCCAAGATTTTACCTTTACTGTCTCTGCCAGAACTGATGTTAAAGTTTGGGGTAAAAAATCTAACTCTTCCAATCCTGATACCCTTTAAAATATTGATAACTCGTCAACATGGATTGAAGTCTTTAGACAGGAAAAACATCTCATAGCAAAGCTGCAGATCTTCCTCTCCTTTCTGACCAGTTTCAAAACAGTTTATCCCTGTGATAAATGAACTTACTGAAGTTATTAAAAATGGCAGTCAAATAACACCAACCTAAGTTTTTGGTTCATGTTCCCCAGTGCTGCAGCCTTGTTCAGTGAAAGATCCATGTTTCAACATTAGAACACAAATTAACAACAGTTTCACGAATGTAAAAAACAATCACCATCAATTTCTCACTTGGGGTAGAGACACATTCTATACCCCTATCCTCTCTATCTTTCTTTTTTTTTTATAAAGATTTTTATTTATTTATTTGACAGAGAGAGACACAGTGAGAGAGGGAACACAAGCAGGGGGAGTGGGAGAGGGAGAAACAGGAGAGGGAGAAGCAGGCTTCCTGCAGAGCAGGGAGCCCGACGCGGGGCTCGATCCCAGGACCCTGGGATCATGACCTGAGCCGAAGGCAAACGCTTAATGACTGAGCCACCCAGGCGCCCCCTCCTCTCTATCTTAATCAAGGATAGTCTTCTTACAAAACTCTACACTTCCAGTATTAATTCCATTTAAGTTGGGATGTATCTTAAAATATAAAGATAATTTGGGGATTGATAGGTAGGGCAGCTTCGGACATAACTCCAGGTCCATTTTCCTGCTATGTTCTTGACTCTGATTTCCTCATGGTTACTTCTTTTCAGGCCCACATATGGCCGCAGAAGTACTAGACCTTATATAGTCCAAATAAAAGAGTGTCAATGTATTGTATTTTTTCCCTAATATTCCCATCAAACATTCTCAGATTCACCAGGCTAGAAAGATTTAGGTCAAATGGGCAGGTTGAATTTATAATTGTGGCCAGCATGGTAGGATACATTGTTGGGATTAGTCCTGTCATCTGTTCCATTTCTAGAAACTGTAGTGGATTCTACTGCCTGGGAACCATATGAATCTGCAGTAGAAATTATTGAGGTGACCAATAGATATCTACTATAGTAGGTACCCAATAAAAAATACTTTTCCACTAAAAATATAGTACCTTTCCAGAATTTGAACATTTAATTGATTGCTTAAATATTAAGTGGCACAGGACACTAATTTTCTCCCATTTTGTTTCCAGTGTTTAATTGCACAGGATCAGTCTGTGCTAGGAAAGGCCACCACTATAGGTGCTGTCCTGAGGTGGCTCCCAGGGGTCATAGGATTTTCCTCTTCTTATCAGTAAAAATAACTATCTGCTTAGAGATCACAAGACTTGTGCAAGGAAATTGAATGGATGACCTTAAGGTCTTTCCTCTCCTTTCCGGGGCATGGAAGTTGCCATACATATTATCCATTAATGTATGAAAAATTGTCTTCTGTGGTTTCACATGTGAGCTTTTTTTTTTTAAGATTTTATTTTTCTATTTGACAGAGAGAGACACAGCAAGAGAGGGAACACAAGTAGGGGGGAGGGAGAAGCCGATGCAGGGGCTCGATCCCAGGACTCTGGGATCATGACCTGAGCTGAAGGCAGACGCTTAATGACTAAGCCACCCAGGCGCCCCCCATGTGAACTTTTTATATTCAGTCATAACATTTGAAATCAAACTGCTTTTATCAAATAGACTCTCCTAAGGAATTGTGCAAAGCTTTCAATTTTAAAAGGTTGTGCATTCCAGAAAGGTTCTTAAATAAAAATAGGAATGAATTCCTTTGAAAGTTTATGCTAAAGTTGTATCCTTCTGAAATGGACTCTTCTCTTTAATGGTTCTCTCAGTGCTGAAACTGGAATAATTACTTTGGTTAACTTTGCACTTCAAAATTAGAGCCAACTAGATAAAATGTATTTTTCTCTTTTTGAAAGCAAAACTTACTCATATGTAGCTTTTTTCCTGCTTCCTCATTTTGAAGTAATCTCTTTTCCACCGCATCCAAGATATGACTTCATTTTCTCTACTCCATCCTCTTGGCTCAAGCCACTATCAGCTGTGCCCCAGTTATGTGTGTACACAGGAAGTATTATATTTCTCCACTTCAAAAATATTTCTGTCCTATGTTATTTTCCTTCTGGCCTTGCTATCTGGTAGGCATTATCTGAAGAATTGATTCAAACAAAGGTATTCAAGGTTGAATCCTGCATAAGGGAGCCACCAAGAAGGCCACTTGAAGAGGCTTCTTTTCCTCATTAGCACAAAGGGACCATCTGCTCACCAAGCTGTGCATTCATAGATTTGCATCTGACCAGAATGAAACATCTTTTTCCGTTTGCAGAAATGTCCTTTCTCCTGGAGTTTCAGGTCCAGTTGTATAATCTATTAGAGTTCTATGTGAGTTAGGGATTCTATAGCAAGTGATAAACATTTATTCTGGTTAACTTATGAAACAGAAAAGGACTGTGTTGTAAAGATATTGTGGTAGCTTACAGAACATTAGGACTTTCAGAAGGCTAGGCACCAGTGCACAACTATAATATCTGAAACAGAAGAAAAGACAACAGAATTAGTCGAGAGCTAATGTTTCCCCTCTTTTTGCATGACTCCAGTTTCAGATTGTCTGGGGAGAGTATGACTGACCCAGTTTGATCACATGTTCATGTATAGCCAAGGATCAGCTGAGCAGGTTATCTTGATTGAAACAGGCTTACCAGGACTGACTAAAAGGGTTCTTCATTAAAGGGAAGAGAGACCTGGTTACCAAAACAATGAGAAAGGAATGGCAACTCCGTTAGAATAATATACGTCCACTTTTGATGGACTTGAAGATGCATACGTCTTCCAAGACAGGGCTCACTGCCTAGCTCTGACGAGTATAGGTGTCATCCAGCATTCAGCTACTATCAGCTGTAAGTCCACCTCAGCTTTTGAGTTGTGGTCACTCAGAAATGGCCATGACTGATAGTGGCAAGAGAAAATCTTTCCAAAGGGAAGAGCTTTAGGTGCAACACCTGGGCATCCACCTTAGATGGAAGAAGAAGTGGCCCAAGATTAAAATATATACAGACCCATGGAAAGTCACAGATGGACTGGCCAGCTGTCAGGGGCCTAGAATAGAGAGTAGAAGGTCAGGGACAAAGGGGTCTGGGGCAGAGACATTCATATGGGTCTATGGGAGTAGGTATACAGTGGGAAGATTTGGGTTTCATATATTAATACCCAGCACCCAGCATCTACCAGAGGGCCAGTACCAACTAAGTACACAAAATGACTTAAGTGATGTGCCATCAGATAGTTGCTCCTGATTGGCCCCACTTAATAGCAAAGGGGGAATAGGAGTGAGCCATGAACTTGGGTCCTCTGGTTGTCTCATATGTACCAACTGGAAGCAGCTACCTAATATAGCATCATAGTGGCATGTTGAAGGCACTACTTAAGTGCCAGCTGGGAGGCAATATTCTTTGAGCCTGGGATACCATCTTCCAGGAATTAGAGGCATCTCTATGGTATTGTTTCTCCAACAGTAAGAATGCATAAGTCTGGGAATCAAGGGGTAGATGCAGAAGTGGTTCCAATTGCTAATATTCCCGATTCTAAGGACACCCCAAGGAGACTTTGTGCTTCTCATTCCCTCAACTCTCAGCTCTGCAGGATTACAGATGCTGATCCACAGAGGGAGTACGCTCTGGCCAGTAGATACAATAAACATCCTATTGAACTAAAAGCTATGACTACCACTTGGCACTTTGGACTTTCGTATCCAGGGACTAGCAGACCAGGAAAGGAATCACTGTCTGAGCAGTCCAATGAACTTCATCAGCAGGAGGAGATAGAGCAGCTGTTATTTAACAAGGGCAGTAAGGAATATGTGTGAAACCTGTCCAGTTGGGTTCCTCTGATACTTTCTTGCCCAACTGTAACTGTGAATGAGTAAGTACAGGACACTAGCCTTAGAAGAATATGGTGGCCAGAAACTCGGATCCTTCAAGAAAGTGAGTTTGGGATACAACAAAAGGTAAGCCACCTACTGAGACCAGCAGAGGTGATAGCTGAGGGAAATGGTGATTTGAAAAGGATGAAGGAGAGGGGGTATAGCTCAGTGGTAGAGCATTTGACTGAAAAGGATGAAGGAAGAAAGGGATGGATGAGTACCACTTGTAGACTTGGGAGGGGAGTGGGGAAGGGAAATACAATTCTAGCCTCTACCTTCCTTTTTTAAATTCTACCCCACAAGCAGGTGTTTTCCAGATGCACAATGGAGCAGTAAATCCACAGTACAAGATATGGGTTGTAACAGATACAAAGAGATGTAACTCAAACTCCTTGACAGAAGGACTTGTTGCCCAACTGTGAGAAGTGTGGTTAGCTGGCAGCTTCCTGCAGTTAACTTTTCCAGGTGTGCCTCAGCTTTGATTTGGGTTCATGCTGTCCTTGGGGTGGCCTCAGCCAGTGACTGGACAAGACTGTGATACAAAGGTATAGCAATTTCTGCTCACTGTAGGACGGCTCTAATAGTCTTCCTTAGCCCCAAGTGGGCTGGCAGAGATTTTGTTACATTTATACCAAAGTCTCTTGACAGGCCCTGCACAATCTTCAAGGCCCTGCGCAATCTTTCCTCCCTTTTGCTTTCCTAGACGTTACTCCTCCAAAAGCCTGTTGCTCTCCTAACTGCATTTCAATGGCAGCTTCTGTAGGACCCAACTGACATACCACTAAAACCTTTCTTTTTTTCTTTTCTTTTCTTAGGGTTTTCTTTTTAAAACCCTAACCCTAATATAGGCAGTGTATGAATCCGTTTAAAATAATCCTGACTCCCAGAAATTTCAAATTCCTGTTCGAGTGCCAACATTCTGATCCTGTGCCTCGGTTTAGCTTACAAGCAATTTTACATTACTGAAAAATACTCGCTACAACTTCTACAGTTTGGGGTGATTCACCCTGCATAAGAATAGAAGCCTGGTGTTGATTTTGATTGTCCAGTGTATGTTTACATATTCTAGCTACCCAATAGCAATACAAAAGGAACACCTTTGTCAGCCAATATGGGCAACATTGGTGGTGCTCACATACAATGTTTTCCATTTTTTCTGATCTTTTGAAAGTACTTCTTGAGAACATTTAAAATAAATTTTCACATCCAAGCATTACTCATGGCTGATTCTGAGTTACCTCAGAGGCTATAATAGCTTTGTTGTAGTGGAATGGACTCAAGTGTTTTATCAGATCACCTAGGTTGAACCCTGGGTTTTGTCTACCTAGCATGTGACTTTAGGAAAGTTACTTCATCTCTTTGTTCCTTAATTTTGTTCTGTGTAAAATGGAATAATTATAATACCTATCTCAAGATTTTTTTTTCTGAAGATGAGTAATTCATATACTGCAACCAGGTATCTGGAACATAGAACTCAAACAGAAGTAGTCTTTTGCAGGGGGGCCTGGGTGGCTTAGTCGGTTAAGCGTCTGCCTTTGGCTCAGATCAGGATCCCAGGGTCATGAGATCAAGCCTCGCATTGGGCTCTCTGCTCAGGGGGGAGTCTGCTTCTCTCTCTCCCACTCCCCCTGCTTGTGTTCTCTTCCACTGTGTCTCTCTGTCTCTCTCTGTCAAATAAATAAATAAAATCTTAAAAAAATATATATCAAAAAAAAAGAAATAGTCTTTTGCAGAAGTTATAGTAGATAAGTAGGAACCATAATCTGAAAAGGAAAGAAACCATAGTCTATTTGGCACTTAGCAAGAGTCTTGGCCTCAGTTATTTATGTTGTATACATGTTCTCATTTTTTTTTTCATCCACATAATAACTTTGTGAGCTAACTATATACAATCTTATTTTATAGCTAGGAAAATACGTGTCTCTGAAAGGTGAAACAACTTGCCCAATGTAAAATGGTTCAAAAGTAGCAAGGATGGGAAAATTATAGAATTAGCCACGAAGTCCCTGATAAGAATTAAGTAGCAGAGGTGAATGAGAACAGGACTGCTAGGTTGAAATGTGCTTTCTTATCTCTTCTGCAGCCTGCTGTATAGGGTGAACCAGTGTTCTCACAGTGTGTGTTTTCTATGAGAAGTGGGCTGAGCTCTTAAAGGGTAACTTGCTTGTGGGTTTGAAGCTAATTAATGGAGTGATTTATTAGAAAATATTATTGCTTTTACATATGTACAAAAGGTAAATATAATGTGAAAATATTAATATATTGGAGATCTTGCCGCATCCACTTTAATGATCGTGTCTTAACTTTTTGCCATTAGCAATAAATAGCCTGTTAAAAGAAGCTGATGAGTGGATGCCGCTTGCCCATTGAAGTACTTGCAGTTCCCAGATTGTGCCAAGCTCAGTCAGATCTCCCCCTCTGCATATGGCTCACATCTGTGACTTTTCCTTGGAAAGACCTTTCTCACTTATATGCTTAGCTAAGACTTATTCCTACTTCAACACCAGCATTAGCTTCTCTTAGAAATGTTCCTTGAAACACTATCCCACCCCTACTCCCCAAACCACCTCCTAATCATATGAATTGGGTCTGATGCCTTTCTCAGAGCATACTCTTTATGATAGCAGTTAACCAATGATGTACAATTTAACGGATTGTGCTGTTTGAGGACAGGGGACATAGGAGCTCAATAGATGTTTATTAAAATATGTTCGAGGAGGGTGGGAGGATGACCCATTCCTGCTAAAAGTGGCTAAGACTGTTTTAGTTTTGGACCTCCAACGATCTTGATCTACATTCTGTAGTGGACACGGTGTTCCACCAAGATCTCTTCAGATATGTTTTCCCTTTCTGTGTGTCCTGTCCCCAATTTACTGTTTTGGTGTTTCTAAAGGCCTGCACCTGCCCCTCTTCAGTGACGATCCAAGGGCTACTTCACCTGCATTACCAGAGACAAAATTACGTGAGGGCTGGGTTCCTCTCATTTGCTGCTGCCAACACAGCCATTTACAGAGATAGACCGGAAGCTGGAGTGGAGTGGAAAAGCCCAGCTCCCTGGCCTGGAGTCAGGACCAGATCTTAGGGTATCATCCTGAGGCTGAGACTTGCCCTGAAGTCACCTGTTTGGCTCTTTTCCTTCCTTGTCTGTCTTCGATGACTGTGTTACTGGTTTCTCTCTGGAACACATCAGTAATAAATTATTTGCACATGAAAACACGTCTCCAGGTCCACTTATGGGAAAAATCTATCTTGAAGACATTAAATGGCTATTTAAATTTATTGTTTATTTTATCAAAATAATTCTCAAGTAAGACAACAAGAATAGAATAGGTTCACAATGAAAAGCAACAGTGACCATCCCTCCTTCCCCATTCCCTCCTCCTGGGCACAAGGGCTATAGCTTTGTTTTAGGCTTGACTTTATGGTGTTTTCTTTCACATCACAAAATAAATATTACTCTTACTTTATAAATCAGATTTAGGTGCTGTTTACTTCCTGGTAATTAGCAAAGAAATGAGGAATTCGTTCACGTGTTCATATGTGACCTTCCTGCACAAGGCCTTCATCCCTATCTTACCAAGAGGGTTTTGTTATTTTTGTTTGTTTTTAATTCATGGTTCTATGTTGGTCTGCAACTTCCAGCAAGGTCCTTAAACTGCCATCCCTCCATCTCCTTAAAATGTTCAAGATTTCCATTCATTGGATCCCCTTTCTTCAAGAGAAATCCATCCCCGACTCTTTCTTCTGCCCCGTTATAGGCTTTCTGTCTGGCTACAGAAATCATCATAAGATGTACTTTTCTTGCTCTCTTGAGTCTGTGTCTTCCTTTTCATTAAATCCATCTCTTATCTTACTAAAATATATCCTCGAGTAATTTCCTAAGTGTGAATAAAGGGAATTCTGAGTCTTTTTATGATGAAAATGTCTTTATTCTCTATTCTCACTTTAGTCTGCCAAAGTATTCTAAGTTGAACAATCTTTTTCTCTCATAATTCTAAAGATATTTTTTCATTGTCTTCCTCCATTCATTGTTGCTAAGAAAAAAGGCTGAGGCTATTCTATATTTCATACCTTTGTAATTGACGTATTTTTTTTCATCGATTTTGACACTTTTAGGGCCTTCACTTTATCTTCGGCAATCTGCAATTTACAATTGATATATCCAGATTTCTGATTTTATTTTCATACATCTTGCATGGCACTCTTTCTGTACTTTTCACTTGAATGCCTTATATCCTTCCAGATGTGGAAAATTTTCTTAAATTGCTTCTTTACTGATTTTCTGCCCCATTATTTTTTTCTATTCTCTCTTTCTGGAACTTTTATAGGTTTAGCATCTGGTCCTCTTGTTTTTTTATCTCTTCTCTCATTTCCTATGTAATCTTTTAGTTCTATCCTCTGGGATATTTCTTGACCTTAGTCTTCTGCCTCATTTATTGTTTGTTTTATTTTGGCAGTGCTACTTTTAATATCTAGTTCTGTGGTTTTTGTTTCATAAGATTCTGTTTTGGTCTCTCTATAAAATGTATACATTTTCTTGAAGCTATTTTCTTAAGCTCCTTTTCTTTCATTTTGTTTCATTATCAGACCCTTTCATTGTATCAGATTTCTTGAAAGGTCTGTGGATCCTTTATTTTGGACTGATATGTGTGTGTGGAACAGAAGCAAGGCCAGGTTGCTCACTGTTCAAAGATAAGCTGTTGATAGGCAGGCTGTGGTCCTGGGAGAGCTCTTAAGGTCAAGTTAAGTAGAGTTCTCCTGAGGGGGCCCTGTTTGCCCCAGACATTAAATAACCTGTCTGTACAGAAGGATATTCTGTCTAGACATGGATACCACACTGCAGGGTGTATTATATGTGCTCATATGGACTGAACTGTTCCCACCTTCTGTGTTCTGTTAGACCCATGATTTAAGCCTGGACGCTCATTCCAGCCCACATTTTAGCCTGATTTCTAAAGGTAGAATCTTTGGAAGCTCTGCAACAGCGGGGCAACATCTTTGCCTGTAGCCCATTGCACGTGGCTGAGTTTGAGGCTGCATCCCTAGATGCTTCTTCATGTCCTTTCCATGTTCCAGTAATTGTTGAAATTTCCTGGCCATGAATCACTCTTTTCTAATTCTCCTTGTTACAGGTTTATGCCTTTTTGTAAATTCTTTTTTTTTAAATCATTTTTGTAGAATACTGAGAGAAAGAAGAGTTTATATGGTGTTGCTTTTATCTGCCTTCTTTTATTCTTAGAAATTTATGACTTCTCCCATTACCATTATTAGTATTACTGATTTTGATTTTGGTACTACTATTGGCATGTAATTGGATTGAATAGTAGTTTACAGCACCTTGTGGCAAGCACCTGGTTTTGATATTTGCATATTACATGATTTCATTAATTCTAAAGCATCTTTACAGGTATCACTATCTCTGTTAAACAATCAAAGAAATGCAGATTCAAAAAGGTATCTTTCAGAGCTTGAATTTGCAGTTCACTCTGTCTGACTACAAAGGCCGTAGTCATTCTGTTTTGTTAGGTCACAGCTACTCTGTGCTTCCCAACAGGTGGTGTTTATAGGTTGGCTGGTTGGTTTGCAAATTTGTGACATACTAAAGGACATCATTTGTAAAATAATGAAGGGCATGTTTTGATCCAGGGTTTTTCCTGATATCATTATAGTTTTCTATGGTGACATCGCCTTTTTGTATTTGAATTGGACTACATTTATATCAAATATCAACAAACTGGGAATATGTTCTCTGTGGGAGTCTTGCACACCTGAAATGTAAGATAAAATGCAAGGTGGGACTACATTTAACTAATGTGAACATTCCAATTACTGATAAACAGAACTCTGTAAGTGTCAGACACAAAGTATTAAGACAACTTTATGTTTTTTTTCTCATTCTGTAAAACTTACCAGAACACTCGCTAATAAGTATATTGGTAAGATTTATTTTGAAAGTATTTTATGAATTTGTTTTCTAAAAACAGTAGCTTGTAGTGCCTGGGTGGCTCAGTCCTATGGGCATCTGACTCATGGTTTCGGCTCAGGTCCTGATTTCATGGGTTGTGATCCCATGGGTCATGGGATGAAGCCCCAGGAGGAGTCAGGCTCCATGCTCAGTGGGGAGTCTTCTTGAAGATCCTCTTCCTCTGCTCCAACCCCACACTGGCACACAGATGTGCAGGTGCGTGCGCTCACTCTCTCAAATAAATAAATAAATCTTTTTAAAAAATCTTAGCTTGTTTAATATCTAAATAGCTGATTATATCAATTTACTTGTTTTAGTTGTGTTTTCTTACAC
The DNA here is from genome assembly GCF_002201575.2 of Neomonachus schauinslandi. Classification (NCBI taxonomy): domain Eukaryota; kingdom Metazoa; phylum Chordata; class Mammalia; order Carnivora; family Phocidae; genus Neomonachus; species Neomonachus schauinslandi. The sequence continues at coordinate 95,155,921 of NC_058405.1, read as the reverse complement.
TGGCCCATTTTGGAGTCTTGTACATACATGTGTAGTTGTACTTAGAGTATGGAGCTGCAAAGTAAGAAGACAATTTCTGTCCTTCGGACAGTCTAGATTCATGAGAAAGAGGAATAAAAGAGAAGTCGAATGGGGGCTATGAAAACTGATTTTTTTTCTGTGAAAATTAAATTTAATTCCTTTCTAATTTTCCTTTCAAATCCTTAGCTTATGAAACACCTTAATCTTTATAAATGTTCATATTTCTCATTTTTAAAATGAGAGAATTGGAATAGAACAATAGTTAAACATTTCTTTTCAAAACCTTTTTGTTAAAAAAGATATTATACAGAAGTCCAGCTTTAAAAAAAAAAAAAAATCAGACAAAAACCCAGCTCCTCTGGTTGAAGCCCTGTGAGGTGGAGCTGGGAGAAGGTTGGAGCTCAGCTTCTCCCAGATGCTCAGCTCACCTCCAAAGGGCAGCTTCAGGGTGCCTCTCCCAGGCCTTCAGGTGCTAGGGAAAACTGCTCATATATATATATATATATTGCCTAAGTATACTTCCGTATTGAAATTTATGTAATACTAGGACACAGAATAATAAGTTTTTGGGAAAAAGCTTAACCACCAATGGAAATAGAAAAGTATGGAAGTGATTGCTCATGCCTCATTTTCATGTTTTGTGTTTTTTTTCTTTTTCTTTTGGAGCTTTCTGTAACAAACCACCTGTGTTTCTCATTATTGCATATATAGCCATTTGTACAAGATTTTCTAGGGCCAAGGGATTTATTACATTTTTTTCATAATGACACGAATAACAATTTTTATACTTTTATAAGCCATTTCAGAGAAAATAATTCAAAGATCAGAAGCTCAAAGATCAGAATGCTTGGTCCCCCAAGAATTCTATATATTTGGTTCTGAAATCACAGTCAAAATGAACTTCAACCCCACTCCTATTTAGCTGTAGACTTTTCTAATCCATAGAAGGCTTCTCACCTCTAATTTCCTTTTGCAATTATTAATTGAATCTACCTTAAGTACACATTGCCTTGTAAGGCAAGGTGTTGTTTTAAACTTCTTGGTGTCAGATATTATGACTTTCTTATTTGAATTTTATTCAGTATTTAGAGTAATGCCTTGTACATAAAATGAGCTCAGTCAGTATCTATGTTGGAAGAAAAGGTGAGAGGGTGTCATGATTGATAATATAGCTTCAAGTATGGGATTTCTAACCTTTTGGCTTATACCTGGATCTATTTTTAACTTGGCAATATGATCTGGATCATGAAAAAAATATCAGATAAATGAATCCCAGAAGTCTGATAAGGACACACTTATTAATAAAATAGTGATGAAGAATGAATGTAATAATTAAAAGTTAAACCGATCTATTTTTCTGGTGGTATAGCCTGAGCTATGATCACAGGTTAAGATAAGAATGGTAGAATTGTAAGCACTGTAAAAAACATGAAGCGATAATGTTCGAAATGTAGAATTTGTTTTTAAGGTTCTCTTGTATGAAAATCTTTTAAGTTTACATGAGACATTTTGTAAAACAGTGTTGAGTGTTTAAAAGTTGCATTTCACTGAGCATGAAAATACACATGTTTCAGTCTGATATGGTAGTGTGCTGGGTTGAATCTTTTGGGATCAAAGATCAAAGGAGGCACAAATCTGTTAAATGAAAAATGCAGTAAAGCCTCAGTATAAATCTGAATCTATCTTGATATACTTCATAAGTTCTGAGTCTTTTTGGGATGTAAGAATTTTTCCAGTCTCTCAGAAATTCATGTTGCAGAAGGCAATTTTATCCAAATCATAAATCCCTAGATCAACGTTTTAGAGTTCCCAATTATCCAAATATTCATTCCTCCAGAGATAATATCATGCAGTTGGTAAATGTTCGAAAGAATCCAATTTTAAGTTGCATCTTGGAAGGTGACAGAATACTAGGTATAACATCTAATATCAATCATATCTTGATGCCAAAACAATGATGATTCAGAGCATTATGCACATTCAAGGATGAGCATCTCAAATCATATACCATAAAATGTATCATTAAGGTTTGTATTTTTCATGAGAATGTCAGCCATTCTCTAGGTCTATATTGTCATAATAAGCTTGCCAGGGAGCTGCAAACTGAAACAGAAAATCTAGGGAAAGAAATAAGATTTTCTACGATTGTATTTTGTTATAAATTGAACACTAAAAATGAGGGTTTTTTTTTTTTTTCTTTTTTTTAGTCCCTAGGGTGTTTTCTGAAAAGGCAAATAAAATGTCAGGCTTTCTGCTCTCATCTAGTATTTTATACCACCATTCTCCACTACTAGAAGAAAGGGATCCCTGCCATCAGTAATAAAGCTTGCTTCTGTTGTTTTCACTTCCAGAAGCAGGATGTTAGAATGATCATAAGGAGCCCAAGCTGGGTTTCTCCTAAGAGAGAATAACATAAGAGGAATGCCTACCTCATCCTTCCTGCCCACACCGCCCCATCCCTGAGTAGGAGGAAATGGGGATGATCTCTTAGTGAGACGTCCTTTCTGCTTCACTGTGGGTCTCAAAAATTCTTGGAAAAACAAAAGTGTTCCCGTTAAAAATACTAAGGAACCTGCCCAAGTCCTAGGAATCATGAAAAAACTGTGTTAACAATGCTGCCTTAGGCATTTCTATCAATTCAGTCTGTATTACGGTTTATCTATTATGTCCTGCAATTTTTATTCTACAGCTTTTCACCAGGATCACTATTTTGTTCTGACACTAGCGTGAACAGGCTTCTCTCTGTCTTCCTTTATTAAGTGTTGTGACCATTCAGAAGAGGGAAAGATTGCTTCCAAAGGGAAGAAACTTCATCTTTTCAAAAGGCAGTACTTCATCTCCTATTGTATGTTAAACAGCAAGGGTACAAATAAGAACAAGACACAGCTTTTCCTCCAGAAGCACTCAGTCTAGATGGAATCAAGGAACACTTCAGTATGAGAGAGCATTTGAGCTAAATCTAGAAAGACGGTGTATGTTTCCTAGGGCTGTTCTAAAAAAAAAACTATCATAAACCTAGAGGCTAAAAACAACCGAAATGTATTCCCTCACAATTCAGGATAGAAGTCCAAAATGAAGGTGTTGGAAAGGTTCGTTCCTTCTTGGGGACCCAGAGGGAGAATCTACCGCATGCCTCTCTCCTACCTTCCAGTGATTGCTGGCATTCTTTGATGTTCCTTGGCTTTTGACAGCATGACTTAAATTTCCATCCCAACCTGTGTCTCTTTCTCTTCTCTTCTAAGAATACCAGTCAGATTGGGTTAAGGGCCCATCCTACTCCAGTATGACCTCATCTTAACTAATAATATGTTCCATGACACTATTCCCAAATAAGGTCACATTCTGAGGTTCTGGGAAGGACGTCAATCCTGGAAGGAAACTATTCACCCCAATATCGATGGTTAAGATTATATAACTAGAAATAAAAGAGAGATTTTTTATTTAATTCTCTTTTTCAACAAGTACTTGAGTGCCCCTCTTGGTCCAGGTCTAATGATAAAGTGTGAAAGTAAAGAGAATAGATATGGTCACTATCATCAATGAAGAAGGAAAGAGATACATTTTCCCTAGATATCTATGGGGGATGGATGATTTTTCAGCAATGCTCTCCTATACCTGAGGGGAAGCCTTCACCCTGCAAACTAAGACTGAGTGTAGAAGAGGTTCCCAACCTCTGGGCTACACTTAACTGAAATTTAGCCTCTGTAACACAGAGCTGGGTGATGAAAAACGCTGCCATTGGCCCTTCCAGAGAGCTACTGTAGCCATTAACTGGGATTCTGGGGGAGAAGATTAGTCTTCTTGGCCACACCCACCCAGAGTGGAGCTTCCCTCATGCTCAGTTGGAGATTAGGAGGAGGGAGAGAGCAGGTTATTATACAAGTACCACAGACTCCCCGCAGTTCTTATTGAGATCTAGATTTTCTTGAATAAGTGGGTTTTTTTTTTTTTCATTTGCTGTATGCCCTAAGGGCAGTTTTCAGAGACTTTAAAAATTTGATTTTTTGTTTTGTTTTATAATATTCAGAAGTTATATTCCCTGGCAAGCATGTCTACAGAGCTCCTTATGTAAGATGCCACTCAGAAGTGGAATCTTTAGATAACTGTATATGCCTTTGCATGTCTCCACTTCTGTCTTACCTGGGAGTGACTGCCATAACAAGAAACCATAATGACAAAGCAGAGTAGGTAATGTGACCAGGCAGATGCTTGGCACTCTTGGAGTGTGAAAGAAAGATATCCCCTATGAATTAGTAAAAAAGCAATGATCTCAATTGGAATTTTATTTTATTTGTATCACATATCACTCTGTTATCTGATTTATTCACTATTTTTTTTCATATTATTACTTCCAATATAATTTAAGCTTGCTGAATGTAGGGATTCTCTCACACCAGCCAGTGCAAACGTATCTGGCACACTGTGGAAACATGGTAAAGTTTATTGACTTATGACTAGTGTGGATGTAATTAAAATGGGGGAAAAGTGAGCAGGTTTGAGATCTAGCTCATAAATTTGAAAGAACTTGCTTATATATGTTATATGAAGAGTAAGGAATAGAGCTGTTAAGGAAAGAAGTTAAGTGGCTGTATTCACAGAAATGGGGGACACAGGCAGGCAGCCCTTCAGCCCTGTCCTGGGAGACACAGGAACCTGAGGTCAAATACGTAGATCCATGTCTTTGTGCTGTACTTTGACATCCGAAGGTACAGTGACAGTTGACATCATCTTTAAGATTCCTTCAAATGTTGAGATTCTGTTACTCAGTTAGTGCTTATTTGTTTAAAGGAAAATGGGTTCTTTGTCATTAGTTTTCTTGGATTAAAATATTTTAACAGTAGAGACAGTAGAGGTACTCAGTTTAAGGTCACACCTATCTTTAGTTAAATAGTGAGGAAATCAAAGAGCCATAGCCTCAGAGTCTAAATATCCCTACTTAAGATTGTCTTTATTTTGTTGCGGGGTGGAGAAGGGGGGCAAATCAAGCCTAAATAATTGGAATCTTTACTTGTCATCCTCCTTAAAAAATCTCAAGCCCCACAAGGTTGGTTCAACATCCGCAAATCAATCAATGTGATACAATCCATTAATAAAAGAAAGAACAAGAACCATATGATCCTCTCAATAGATGCAGAAAAAGCATTTGACAAAGGACAGCATCCTTTCTTGATCAAAACTCTTCAGAGTATAGGGATAGAGGGTACATACCTCAATATCATAAAAGCCATCTATGAAAAACCCACAGCGAATATTATTCTCAATGGGGAAAAACTGAGAGCTTTCCCCCTAAGGCCAGGAACACGGCAGGGATGTCCACTATCACCACTGCTATTCAACATAGTATTAGAAGTCCTAACCACAGCAATCTGACAACAAAAAGAAATAAAAGGCATCCAAATCGGCAAAGAAGAAGTCAAACTCTCACTCTTTGCAGATGATATGATACTTTATGCGGAAAACCCCAAAGACTCCACCCCAAAACTGCTGGAACTCATACAGCAATTCAGTAAAGTGGCAGGGTAGAAAATCATTGCACAGAAATCAGTGGCATTCCTATACACCAACAAGACAGAAGAAAGAGAAATGAAGGAGTCAATCCCATTTACAATTGCATCCAAAACCATAAGATACCTAGGAATAAATCTAACCAAAGAGGCAAAGGATCTGTACTCAGAAAACTATAAAATACTCATGAAAGAGATTGAGGAAGACACAAAGAAATGGAAAAACGTTCCATGCTCATGGATTGGAAGAACAAATATTGTGAAGATGTCAATGCTACCTAGAGCAATCTACACATTCAATGCAATCCCCATCAAAATACCATCCACTTTTTTCAAAGAAATGGAACAAATAATCCTAAAATTTGAATGGAACCAGAAAAGACCTCAAATAGCCAGAGGAATGTTGAAAAAGAAAAGCAAAGCTGGCGGCATCACAATTCCGGACTTCCAGCTCTATTACAAAGCTGTCATCATCAAGACAGTATGGTACTGGCACAAACACAGACATGTAGATCAATGGAACATTATAGAGAGCCCAGAAATGGACCCTCAACTCTATGGTCAACTAATCTTCGACAAAGCAGGAAAGAATGTCCAGTGGAAAAAAGACAGTTTCTTCAACAAATGGTGTTGGGAAAATTGGACAGCCACATACAGGAAAATGAAACTGGACCATTTCCTTACACCACCACACAAAAATAGACTCCAAATGGTTGAAAGACCTCAATGTGAGACAGGAGTCCCTCAAAATCCTAAAGGAGAACACAGGCAGCCACCTCTTCGACCTCAGCCATAGCAGTTTCTTCCTAGAAACATCGCCAAAGCAAGGGAAACAAGGGCAAAAATGAACTATCGGGACCTCATCAAGATAAAAAGCTTTTGCACAACAAAAGAAACAGTCAACAAAACCAAAAGACAACTGACAGAATGGGAGAAGATATTTGCAAATGACATATCAGATAAAGGGGTAGTATCCAAAATCTATAAAGAACTTCTTAAACTCAACACCCAAAGAACAAACAATCCAATCAAGAAATGGGCAGAAGACATGAACAGACATTTTTCCAAAGAAGACATCCAAAAAAGTGAAAACATCGCTCGGCATCAGGGAAATCCATGTCAAAACCTCAATGAGATATCACCTCACACCAGTCAGAATAGCTAAAATTAACAAGTCAGGAAATGACAGATGTTGGCGGGGATGCGGAGAAAGGGGAACCCTCCTACACTGTTGGTGGGAATGCAAGCTGGTGCAGCCACTCTGGAAAACAGTATGGAGGTTCTTCAGAAAGTTGAAAGTAGAGCTACCATACGATCCAGCAATTGCCTTACTGGATATTTACTCCAAAGATACAAATGTAGGAATCCGAAGGGGTACGTACACCCCGATGTTTATAGCAGCAATGTCCACAATAGCCAAACTGTGGAAAGAGCCAAGACATCCATCGACAGATTGAATGGATAGAGAAGATGTGGTATATATATATACAATGGAATATTGCAGCCATCAAAAGGAATGAGATCTTGCCATTTGCAACAACGTGGATGGAACTGGAGGGTATTATGCTGAGCGAAATAAGTGAATCAGAGAAAGACATATCATATGATCTCACTGATATTAGGAATTCTTAATCTCAGGAAGCAAACTGAGGGTTGCTGGAGTGGTGGGGGGTGGGAGGGATGGGGCAGCTGGGTGAAAGACATTGGGGAGGGTATGTGCTATGGTGAGCGCTGTGCATTGTGCAAGACTGTTGAATCACAGATCTGTACCTCTGAAGCATATGATACATTATGTTAAAAAAAAAGAAGAAGAAGAAGGTAGCAGGAGGGGAAGAATGGGGGAGGGATTGGAGGGGGAGACGGATCATGAGAGTCTATGGACTCTGAAAAACAAACTGAGGGTTCTAGAGGGGAGGGGGTTGGGAGGATGGGTTAGCCTGGTGATGGGTATTAAAGAGGGCACGTTCTGCATGGAGCACTGTGTGTTATACGCAAACAATGAATCATGGAACACTACATCAAAAACTAATGATGTAATGTATGGTGATTAACATAACATAATAAAAAAAAGAAAAAATCTCAAGCCCCTTTTCATAATAATTGTTCTAAACACTGTTATTAGTATTATTATTATTATTTGTTATTTCTTTGCAATCAATTTAATCGACTTTTGGAAAGAAAAAAAGCCATCTGCCATCTGAAACTAGAAGCCTGTGCACATTTTATGAATACCTCAACTTGTCACTAATTTGAAAATTGTTCATATGTAAGTTTTGTTGCAACCATGTGACAAGGAACTTTGGAGAAGCTAAATTCTTGTCAATTTTGCTTCAGGGGTTTAAATAGCATCAGGTGATTTTTTTATAACTTAATGTGGGGTTTTTTTGTTGTTTAATTGAAAAATAGTTGACACACAGTGTTACTTTAGTTTCAGGTGTACATTCATATGATTTTTATATGCTGAACATTGCAGATGCTAACTTTCAAATGATTATCAATAATATTTTTCCATTAACTATCGGTAATGGGTGTTGAAAACATTAAGGGCTAAGCAACCTGGTAAGCATTAAGGAGGCCAGGACTAGGCAATGGCAGTTGTATGTTGTACTATTTGGTCTGTCAATTTCTGATTATGCCACACTGGGGAATTTGCTTCTCTCTGATCCTGTTTTCTTATCTATAAATGGAATTGGGCTAGGTGATTTCAGAACTTTTTCAGATCTGATGTTTTATGATTTCATGGTTCTACGATACTAGTAAATTCTAGTCAATGCAAGTCCCATAAGAAAAGTGATTCCCATACAACAGACACCCAGAATGGTTCACATTTTTTAAAAATTAATTAATTAATTATTTTTTTTATGTCGTGTTCCATGATTGTTTGCGTATAACACCCAGGGCTCCATTCAATACGTGCCCTCTTTAATACCCATTACCAGGTTAACCCATCCCTCCACCCCCCTCCCCTCTAGAACCCTCAGTCTGTTTCTGAGTCCATAGTTTCTCATGGTTCATCTCCACATTTATTTTAGCTGATTTTCTGTGGTGAGCCAAAATCCTAGAATTCTCCACAGAAGGAGGATGTTAGCATCTTCTGTCTTCAAACTAGTTGTACTCTGTTATAACTCTTTTAAAATAGATATCCTTCGCACAGTTTACTACATAAATTTCAAAGACCATGTAGATCTATTTTTTTAAGATTTATGTAATTTAGAGAGAGAGAGCATGTGAGAGGGGTGGGTGGCAGGCATAGGAAGAGGGAGAGAAGCAGACTCCCTGCTGAGCAGTGAGCCTGACATGGGGTTCAATCCCAGGACCCTGAGATCATAACTTGAGCTGAAATCAAGAGTTCGCTGCTCAACCGACGGAGCCACTCAAGCACCCCAAAGTCTATGTAGATACAGACTAAAATATGCAGAAATCACTGAAGTAGATCACACAACTTAAATCTATTCTTAATTTTTTTACCATGTCATTATTCATAATAAAATCCAGATGCTTTAACATTAGATACAGAATTCTTTTTGATCACTTAGACCATATTTATCCCTATTGATTTTCTCCTTTATCATTTCATCCTGCCCATGCTGAAGCCACACTGAAATGCTTGAAAATCTCCAGATTGTCTTCTCTCTCAAAGGTGTGCCTTAGCAAACACTGCTCACTATTAGCAGTGCACTTTCCCACCCTCTTAATCAGACCATTCCTTACGAAGTTTTCAAGACATTGCCTTTAGGAAATTTTCCTGTCTATAACTCAACTCTACCATTAACCAGACAGGTGTCTTTCTTTTGTGTTCTGTAGTATACTGCATTACCTCTATAAAAGAGCTCCGTAAATTACCTATATAAAAGAGTTTCATAAGAGCATGAATTGTATCTGTACATCTTATATCCCCAGTATCTAGTATGAAGCCTGATCTAATATTGGATCATTAGTATATTTTTATTGCATGGGTAAAAGTTAAGATTTCTAGTTACCCTCCCTACTCCTTCCCCCATCTTCCTCAGAGTATGACACAATGTCCAAAATAAGCAAGTACCCAATAAAAGGTAAGTAGCTTTTTTCTTCCTTTTTTCTCTCCCATTTCTAGGTTTCCATACTACTGTTGCTTCTACTAATAATAATCATAACAACATGTTAATTGAATGTTTATACTTACTAGAATTGCTCCTTGGGCTGCATTAGCACCTTCTGGCTCCAAGAAGTTTCCTTTAACTTATTCATACCAATCTGGTTGAGACTCTTTGTATTGTCCTTCAAGGAGCAGTCTCTCACTCTTTCTATAAGAAAATAGACTTCATTTTTTTAAAAGCGTGATTAAGGTGTAACTGAAATACAGTGAATTGCAGATATTTAAGGTTTATAATTTGATAAATTTTGGTGTATATATGTGAAGCCACTGGCACAATTAAGGTAATGAACATATTCATCACCCCCAAAAGTTAAAAATATATATATATATACACATACACTCATATATATAGGATATGGTGATGACAAATATTATGTCCATTTTAAAATATTATTGAAGAGAATGAAGTTAGCCCATCTATTCAGGCATTAACCATAATGGCTGATGCCTGGTGACACTCACTAGCAGTGTGACATAAGCCAATGACTTAATCTCTGGTGATCTGTTGACTCAAATATAAAATTTGTATAATAATTGTACTTAACCTTAAGTTTATAATGAGGATTCACCATGGGAAGTATTTGGCACTATGCAAAGCATTTAGTGATTACCCCCAAACATGCTGAATAATAAGATAAAGAAAAAAAAATGAAACAGGCATTTAGCAGAAAAAAAGATCTCTGCAGAACAAATGGCTACTCCAGAAAAACCTTCTGATCCCATTCAGGTTATGTGGCAAAGTGTCTCGCTTTTTTTTTTTTTTTTTAAGATTAATTTTTTATTTTAAAGAGGAGGGGGCGGGGCAGAGGGAGAGAGAAACTCAAGCAGACTCCATGCCTCCATGTGAGCACAGAGCCTGATGTGGGGCTCAACATGGGGCTTGATCTCATGACCCAAGATCACAACCTGAGCTGCAACCAAGAGTCAGATGCTCAACAGACTGCACCATCCAAGTGCCCCAAAGTGTTTCCTTTTTAACTTTCTTTTTTGTTAACCAAAAATGAAAATTTAAGGGAGACATGACTATATTGTTTGTTTATTTTTTTAATTTACTCTGATCATGGCTGGTATACATTGGAACTACCTTGCCTAAAATTAAAACCAGTGTTGCTTTTGACACTATCTTCAATTTCCTTATTGAAAGAATTACAAGTAATATAAAATTTTAAATCTCTTTGCTTCAGAATTAAGTCCTTGAGTGAAATTTTTGCTGCCACTAATGTAATACAGTAGAATGAGTGATTTTGTATTGAATTATATACAGGAGACTTCCTCTCTTTATTTTGATGTCCATTATCTCTAGAGAGCTATCTACAGCCTTGATGTTTATATACGACGGCTAAGTGGTTTCCCTGAGTTGTTTGTACCATTTTATTCCTTGAACATTTTTGTGGGCAGTTTTCAATGGACTGCATTTAATGGTACATAAAGCTCTGAGGGAGGAGAAAGTAGTTTAATAAATAAAAAGCAATTGATGCTGTCTTTCCTCAACCCTGCTATTCACTGTCCTTCAATGTAGATGTGCTGAACAGAATTGTAAAATGACCTAAAAGACACTCTGATTTAGGATGACAGGTGAGAGAGGATGTGATGAGAAGGAAAAGAAAGAATAATTTTTGAAGGAATGGAAATTCAGACAGGGCTGTTGGAGGATGAATGGGATTCAGGGAGGGCTATGAATTGAATGCGGCCTGCAGCGATTTCTTGTATTAAATGTAATAGATGAGTAGATGCCAAATTATTAAACAAAAACATATATAGGTGATAAAATTATGGGTGGTATTTTTTTCTTCTTTGGAAATTATTGTACTTTCAAATTTTTCCAAAATAAGTATATATTACTTGTGAAATCATAAAAAAATTAAAAAATAATAGATAATCTTCTTGCTTAAAAAACTTTAGAACCAATGTCACACCCAATTTAACTTTCAAATAAATCAATCCTTAATTCTGCAGAAAAAAAATTAAATAACAGAGTTTGAAAGAAGCCCTTTCCTATTTTGTTAACTGCAAGGACTTATTAGAATGCATTATCGGATAATTTCTAGTCTGTAAAGGACATTGAGAGGTCATCTACTTCATTTCATTATCATCACACAAGATGCCTCTATCCAAGAAGATTAGAATCCATTCTATTTTAGACCTTTTGAGAAGTTGCCATGTCTTCCTTTGCTGGTGCTTTTCAGCACTTAATAATGTTTTGCTGACAGACTATTTTAAATGTTATATTTAATGGTGGCCTAATGAAAAGTTATGAAAGAATGACTGCTTTGTAAAACCAGAGAATGTCATTGACATGTGATCTCATAATTGTTTTTATCCTTCTCCAAAATCAAGTGAAATTACTAAAGACACTAAATCATTTCTGTCTCCTTAAAAAATAGTCTCTCTTCCATGACTATAGTTTCATCTCATCAGAGGCCCTTGCTTCCACAGGATTGACATCCTCCCTGGGAGCAGGAGGGGAACTCATGTGATGAGAGCATCAGTATGCACCAAGATCATGCCAGGCTCTATACAAGGCTCTTTTGGTATGATTATTTAGTTCTCCAGTCATTATGTATTTTTTTAACCCCACTGTATAAACTAAATACTCAGACAAGTACCAGTGTGATTATAGATTTCCTTTGTATGAAATGCTTCCATAGTTCCTTACGGTCAAAGGAAAGTAAAAAGGTGTGAACTCATCAGCCTGATGTGTGAGGTCCTTTCTCAGACTTATCTCCGTGCTCAAAGTACTTCTCACCTATTAGGACTTTTTCAGTTGCTACTTCTGCCCACAGTGTTCTTCCTTATTTGAAACTTTCAAAAACTATGCATCTTTCAACACTCAGTTAAATGCTGTTTCTTCTGTGGATCCTTCACTGAATAGTCCCCACCATGCTGCAAATTCCTTCATTCGGGGCACCTCAACAACATATAATTCTAATTTATAGTCTGTAACTTTAAAACTCAGCTATTTTTTTAGCACAGTGGCTATCAAATGTATACTTATAATTTTAGGGGCATATAGATGTTAGATGTTTAATAGATGTTTGTTGAATAAATGACATGGAAACACACACACACACACACACACACACACACTCCTGAGAGCTTGGGGCAGCCTGGCACTTAGAGCAAAGCCTTGGTATTTTTCCATGGGCATAATCCCACAGAATACCAATATCAAACAAGGCCACTCAGTGATTATGATGAATCAAGACAAAAACATGGTGTTGCTCAAACCACAAAAATGGACCATTATCCCTCTATCTTGGCTAATATGATTCACTGATGTTTCTGTTTCATTCATTGCTTTAGCCTCTCTTTGTTCTTGCTTTCTAGATAAGAATTACTAAGATTCCCAACATAGAGTAATCCCATTTCCTGACAGCATTCCATATAGAGCTTCTTTGAGTCCTTGTCAGAATCACCTAACACAAGCCAATTCCTATTCTAAGTCCTCTCCAACACCCTCTAATGAGATACCCCATAATTTCCCATTATTCAGTTACCTCTTAAGTCTTTAGTTGAAGACTTAAAAGAATGAATGAATGAATGAATGACAAATGAATGACAACTCTTTTTATATTAGACTAAAAGTTCTGTGTATTCAGGGTTGGCATCTTTTCTCTCCATCTCAAAAGTCTGATTTAAATAGTCACAAAACAAATAAGGAATGAATGAAATAGCCTTGACTCTCTTGCTGCCTTTGTTACCTGCTCCCTCCTTCTCTACTAGGATCACTTTGTGGGAGATTCAACTTCTGCAGTCACCACTGTCGATTCCCTTGTACCCAGCACTGAGAATCCACACCAGCATTTTCTACCTTCTTTATCCCGGTCTTCTCAAGTCTACACTACAAACCTTGAAAGCCTTTTTATTTTGCTTTTACTTGGCCAATATCCAAAGAAGTCCTTTGGCTTCAGAGTTTGTTGGTCAAGGTACACCTAAGTGTAGTTTGAAGAACCTCAGTTCTTATCTTCACTGCTGGGAAGAAGATCCCCTTTCTTACCAGCTGCCTCACTTAGTACTTCACATTCTTCACAATACTGACAAATCCTGAATGTTTTCAGGTACAGACTAAGCACCTGATTTGCTACTCATTTAGGAGAGCTCATGTATCTAACTCATTTAGGGAGGAATTCTTCTTGGGACAGACTATTTGGAAAAATTATTTCAAACATAAAGTTCTCAATGGCTCCCTATTACCAATATTTTATCAGGGCATAAAAAGCCCTTTGTGAATTAGCCCCTTCTATTAGTAATATAGTTATCAGATATACAGTTAACAAAATAAAAGTTGCATGGTTAAGTTCAATTACTGTTTTTGGAAACAAAAAGATTTAAGATATAAAAAAACTGGCTTGAAAGGAAAGGAAAAGAATGATATCCAAAAGTACAGGTATAATGTAGCAACTATTTAGCAACTATCAATGCCTGTTAGCACAAGTCTGGTTTTTTGTTTGTTTTTCTTTTTGGTCATTTGGATCTCAGCAGTCTGATATGCTTTGCATGTCCTTGGGGAAAAATCAAAAACAAAGCAAAACTAAGATACCTAACCATGTCCTATAGGATGATGGCAGGATAATACCAAGAAGAGGATATATAGACTTAAGAATATGAAATTGTGAATATTCAACTCTTTCTAACCTACAGAATTGACCTATGAATTCCATATAATTCAACCTAATGTGAGCCTAATTTGACATTGGTGTAGGCAGGAATGGGAGCTTCCATATTAGACACTGGGTGAAAACCTGAGTGTTGTTAAAAGGTGACAAAAGAAAGGAGGAACTTTTTGTATGAGTCTAGGCATTTTTATTTGACAACACAGTTATACGGTAGGTCCCTATTCCCAGTGACCTGATGGCCAGCAGGGTGAGCAAATCGGCAGCACTGCCTTACATACTCTACCTACTAGTGAACCAAGTGGGGAACTCTTGAGAGTTAGGCTGCACTGTTAATAACTACTACAGGAAAATGCTCCCAGACCTGGACTGTCTGAAGCAAGTTCTGTAGGGTCACCCGGCTTTTCACAGGTATCACTGCAATGACTGATCATGAGACTTGCACTTGAAGCCTGGGGTCTACTTTCTTGTCAATTTTAGTGAGTTTAATCGGAATGGACAGAGTATGACAGCATATTACTGTAACTTCATAAAAGTTGAAACATAAAAGTCCTCAAAGCTGTTCAGGGCTTTGATGCAAAATATTTTATAAAGTGCATTGTAGAAGTATAAAATGTATAACTATACTGTATGGAAGTTAACATTTATGTAGCATCAATATAGCTCAAAAATTTAATCAGTTCAGTGGAAAATGTCAGGGAGACTAGTTTGTTTAGAATCCCTTCAGAGGAAAAGAAAAGCTATATAAGCGACTAAACATTTTGATTACTATTGTGTACCAAAGCCACTGTGTCTGTAGTCTGTTGTTATTGAATTATTTTTGCCATACTTCAATAATCATATTGTAAGTATGAAATTTTTGCTCCAGGTGGAAGCCAACTTTTAGAAGTGGAGTTATAGAATAAAAAACGTGTGTGCACTTTTTTAAAACTTAGTGGGTAGATATTGAGAAAGTGCTCAAAAAATTTTGCACAAATTTATACTCCCAGTTATCTGAGCCAGCACACTCGGGCTGTGCGACTCAGCTACCTTATACTCCTAATTTTAAAAGGCCACTGATGTTAACTTCGAATCTAAATGTGTATAAAATATATCAAGTCAGTTTAGCTTATTTACATTTTTTGTAAAGCCATACACATAGAAATATATAATAAAATATATATAATATAAAAATAATATATAATATTATAAAATAATATAGGTATATTTACATTTATTTTACTTACTATTGAATACATTTAAAATATGCTCAAGGAAAAACTACTAATTTCAATCTATGTTTTAATTCAGTATAGTGATTTTTCTTTCAATCCACTAAAAATGACAAACTGGGTATTTTATGTTCAACAAATCAAAGAAAAAAATGCTCAACATATCTTTTTCTGAAAGTATAAGTTTCTGCACCCTGCACAGCCTTTTCTTTGCAGAAACCTTCATTGCCTTCCCTTGAGCACTATTATTGTATAATGACCTTAATTGATAATCCCCATTGGTAATCATCTCTAATTTTAGATCAAATAGCCTGGCTCTTATGATATGTATCAATAATGACACATGATTGCTCTCCCCTGGGATTCATTAATAAAGCAATATCGTCTCTTTGGTCTGAATTTTCAGATGGACCTGTTGTTTCCTAGGTGAGGTTAACTCTGGCTCTCTCCATTTGCTTTCTTGTGAAATGAAGGATAGTGATAACTATAAAACTCAGTTTTATCATCCAGCATTTGACAAATGTGAGGAGCATGTCACATTGGGGAAACAGAGATGCCTGAATGACAAGAACAATTTTAAGTGGCTAGTCCCATGGAGATACGGAGATAATATAAAGAAATATCCCTCAAGACACTTACTTGAAAAACATGAGTTTCCTTGTTTGGACACATATTTGTAAAGTATTGATGGCTGACAGAGGTCTGTCATATCAGTGCTCTTAATCTCATCTTCATAACCCTAGGAGATGCCAGTTTCTTTGTAGTTATACCAAGGAAGAATTTATTACATGTGTTCTCTTAGAGAGAAATGAAAGATTTATAGAAATGTTTCAATGGGACTATTAAAAGAAACCCTAAAGACTCAGTGGACTGCTTCTTTCCTAAAATAACAAAACATCATCTGTCAGAAAGAATTTGTGTGGAGAGAGAATAATAACTTCATTTACTACATACACCAGGAGAACTGATAAATCTTCTTGAGGTCAAGGATGTTTTTTGGCATAGTTTCAATTTAAATTTTTATTTGTGAAGCTGGCTGTCAGGAGGCATGTTGGAGGCAGTCAGCGGTGTGTCATCATGATGCCGGCTGCTCACAGCACAACGTAGTAAGAGAGAATACTGAATGTATAGGACAGGAAAACTAGACCAGAAGACCAAGGCCAGAAAGAGTAGAATCTTTAGCCAATTTTCTTAAGAACCAAATGTTAGGGATATTGTATGGAAAAGAATAGGGGAGAGAAAATAGGTTAGGTTCAATTTATCTCACTCTTTGAATTGTCCTCTAAACTCATGGTACTAGCAACATCGTCCAGTACAAATTGTTGATAATTTGTCTTCAGGGAACTCACTTCAACAGGAGAGCTATTGAACACATATTCTGAGCAAGGCAGTGGGCTAAGTAATGGTGATACTCAGATAAATTTGATATAATCTCTATCCTTGAGGTACTTACTCATAGAATAGTGTAGAAGCCTGGCAACCCAAGCAGGAAACTCCAAGGAAATTTATGATTTTAATCCATAGAATCATATGTACTATGAGAGCATTATACTTCACTAAACCCAGAAATTTGGAGAATGTGTTCTAGAAGAGATGATAAATATGAAGGGCAAATATAATTAGGTAGGGATATTAGGGTTCTCCAGAGAAACAGAATCAATAGGCTATAAATACTTATACATATTTATTACAGGAATTGGCTCAGGAAAACCAGGAAAGGTGGTGATGAAATTCAGTCCAAGTCTGATGCCTAGGAAGCAAGGGTATTTGAGTTTGAAAGTCAGAGAACCAGGAGCACCAATGTCCAAAGGCAGGAGAAGATTGGATATCTCAGCCCAAGCAGAGAAAGAGAATTCACATTTCCTCTACCTTCTTCTATTCAGGCTCTCAAAGGATTAGATTATGCTACTTAAATTGAGACGGGCCATCTGCTTACTCAGTTCACCAATTCAAATGCTAATCTCTTTCTTCATAGATACACTCTGAAATAATGTTTTACCAGCTATCTAGGCATCCCTTGGCCAAATAAAGTTGACATAAAAAACTCACGGAGGTGAATGAAGGTGGACAGGTATTGTAGGCAGAGACAATGCCACAAGAAGGAGATCCACCTCCTCCTTCTTATCATCATTGTCACCATCACAGAAGTAATAATAATGCTAATAATAATAATAATAGTTTGTATTTAGCACTTGTTAAGTGCTTTATAAATATTATTTTATTTAATTTTCTAAGCAGATTTTGAAGTGAGGGGCATTAGTATTCCCAGTGAAATATACTGAACTTAAAGATGTTAGCTGATTGGGTTTGGATTTATTTAAATCTACACAGTCTGACTCCAGAATATGAATTCAAAATCACTGTACTGTACTTCTCCTATATGTATCATGTTTATGTGTGGGGACAGGATGGGGTAGAGAAGGGTGGCTAGCAGTTTGCTATAAGGTAGAGTGTGGTGGGAGATAGGAGTGGAGTAGTAGATAGACAGGTCATATTGAACTTGTAGGGGGAAAAAAAAAAAAGCAAACAGGCCCAAAATTGAGTCATTTGCTTCCAGACCAACAAACTAAGACCTAATTGAAGTTTCAACCTCTCCCAGAAATGTAACCTTTAAACAGTCAATCTGGAGTTTCCTGAGTAGTATTAGTGATATAATCTGCATAATATGACCCCTACCATCCCCTTCTCCCAAAAGATGTTGACCTGACCTGAAACAATCCTTTCTTTTATTTTGCTAAGAGCTTCCTTGCCGTACTTTCCTTCTATCTGTAAAAACCTTCCATTTTGTACAACTCTTTAGAGCACTTTACTAGGAAGGATGCTGCCCAATTCATGAATCATTGAATAAAGCCAATTAGATCTTCAAATTTACTCAATTGAATTTTTGTTTTTTTAATAGATATGGTGGCAACAATGGGATCAAAGTGAACGTCTGTCTGCATTTGGGGACAATGAGAAACACAGGTATGGCACCCTGAGAACACTTCTGAGTTCATGGTCTTTCCCACTATTTCCTAAGGCTGTTGGCAAGTTCCTCTCAGTTTGAGCTCTGGTTGGTTAAGCTCCTGGTCTAAATGGCTTTCCAGTCCAGGGCTTAGCGGGTCAGCTTGAGCTGGCATGTGGTTCCATCCAGAATCCAAATTCCTAGCCTTTGATTCAGTGTGGAATTCCCCAGTTTTTGGAGTCCAGTCATAGTCCACAGTCTCCATTTACTAACACATGTTGGGAATCATTGGTGGATATGACCTTAAATTAGCCTAGGTCTAATTTAAGAACTGGATTGTGTCTGGTTTAAGCTGGACAGTGTCCAGTAGAAGCCTCAGGTGAATAAAATTTGTTTAAATGGGATCCTTTATAGCCAAAGAGTTGAGTGCTCCACCTTTAAACTAATTTACATACCAAAGAGACACATTTTGGGGTGGCATATTTTGCTCTCTTATTGTCCAAGAAGTTTCACAGTCCAGAAATTAATTTGGTAGATTGTTTCATCTTATTAAACCAGTCTCTTAATCCTGACAGTAAATCAGTTCAGTTAAACTTATTTCAGGAGGTGGTGATGCAAGTGGATTCTCAAAGTTAGGCCTATGGTTCAAGTAATCATGTATTAAATAAGAGGCATTTCCATGGATATAAAAGAAAAACAGTGATTAATGATTAGAGCAAATTATAAACCAGTTTCTGAGTTCTGAGGGTAGCCAATCAAGAAGATTTTTAGATGTCAGGGTCAAAGTAATTTTTTTTTATTTTTTTTGGAGTTTGAATGTCTGTGATGATGTCAACAGGTGTTCAAGTATACTTTCTGAGTAGCCCACAGCAACTGGCACAAAGATTATCCATACATGAGTGTTGCAGTGATTTCTCTAAAGTTTATACCAAGTTGCTCATATTCAGTTTGCAGGGCTTCAGGAAAAAAGGCAGTTTTAGTTCTCAATGATTCTAAGTCAGAAGGATAGAAAAAAAATTGAAAATGTTAGTTTGGAGAGTTGTATCCAGACATTGGGGGAACTAAAAGAATTCAGGATCTAGTTGAGTTTATAATGGACAATATCCACAAAGACATGCTATTAAAACATATTTTTTCTCTTTACAATCACCCTCATTTCTACCAAAGAGAGCCAAATTAAGACTACTTTGTTTGCAGAATAAGTCTAGTTTCAATAAACTTGGCCTGATTATTTATGTAAGTGTAAAAAAATACTGATTGATCATATAGGCCCTTTTAAATCTACTTTGCATGAACTTTTTATAAGGAATGTCCAGATTGAACTTCTGTCACCCCTTGAGGCTGAGAAGCCAAGCTTAAGATGTGCTATCAGATTTTGTCTGCAATACTGATAGATTTGGGTTAGTTCCTCTCTTCTGAGGTTCCTGCACCTGCCAGGAAGTGACCTTCTTTACTCACCTGGCAAGGCTGTTGGGAATCCGGTAAGCAAGGTAGCAGATCAATATATCCAGGGAGCTTTTTTGGCCCCATAAAGCCAACCTTAGTTCTTTAAATCTGCCTGGTCATACTTGAGTATATGCACATCTCTCTCAAATATGACATTCCAGTCAAAGCCTTGGTAATATAACCACTATTTCCAATTGGATCCTCTTACAAGGAGAACTGATTCTTTTTTTTTTTTTTTTTTTTTTAAGGAGAACAGATTCTTATTGAACTTATGCAAATAAACATATTGCCATAAAAATAAGAGTATTCACTGACAATTTCTGAATTCTGGAGTGATCAGGTAGGGAGAGAAAGATAATTGTTTCCATTCTGCTTACAAAGTTATAATTTACCAAATTGTAAGTCATAGTTGGCTTAAGAGAAAAAGTTTCCTTATATATGGAAAACAAAACATTAAAAAGCATCAATGTTTCAAACAAAAAATTATAACTTTAAAAACCTTAATTTCTTCCAATTTTAGTATATGTGCTGCTGAAGCGAGCACTAAAAACCTTAATTTCTAGTAAAAACTAAGAAGTAAGCAATTGTGA
The DNA here is from genome assembly GCF_002201575.2 of Neomonachus schauinslandi. Lineage (NCBI taxonomy): Eukaryota > Metazoa > Chordata > Mammalia > Carnivora > Phocidae > Neomonachus > Neomonachus schauinslandi. Next base: position 95,135,457 of record NC_058405.1, on the reverse strand, counting down.
ACTATGTGTTACATCAGCATTTTTTAGATTGGCAATTTTATAAATACATTCCATAATTTCCAGAAATGTATTCTTCATAGTACAATCTTTCAATAAAGCATAAAACATGTTTATGAACAAACCCAAATTTATCTTTAGCTTCTCTGAAATAAGGAAGCCAAAAGTTGATAAACCTATGTTGAGGAATTAATGTTTCATTATTTTATCCTATTTGGAAATGGTCCAAGATATTCCACAAATTTTCATCATTTAATAAAACTCTAAAGTCTCAGGTTACCAAAAAGATTTTCAAAATTATTTTAAAGTACACATACCATAAAACATATATTTTGCTAAAAAGTTCACCTAAAAATTCTAATCACAGTTGCATCTATTTCAATCATTTATTCCCAACAATTATGTTAGGTTACTCACAAAAACTTCATGAGTTATTAGACAAAATCAACCATCATTCTAAGTTATTATTATTAATTTTTTTGCTGATAAATTTTGCAAAAGAGATAACATGAAATTATTTGAGTAAGAAATCCAGGTGGAATAAAAAGTAAAACATGTCTATTTTAAATTAGCTTTGATACTGAATATTTTCTCAGATCATATGAACCTGAAATTCATTTGAACTAAGTTTCTACTTTATTTTTGAGAATGTTTATGAATACTAAATTTACATAAGTGCTTAATTTTCCTTAAGCTACTTAAATAGAGCTATTTTATAAATTGATTTCAGCAATACCATCCCTAGGTAGAAAATATAATATCTATAATGTAGATGTACGTATAGACAAACACAGAGACCTTAGAGCTTCTGTTATAAAACAATACAAAACTCAATAATTCATAAATAAAAGTTGAAGTAAGTAAATTCACTCACTCAGATGGCTAAAGTTTTTTTTTTACTATTTGTGGAGAGGACTTTTAAGATTTGTATTTGTCCCTGGAAGTAATCTCAAGGAGGCTATGATCCAAAGTTTGGGCAAAAGAGCTCTTTTTGTAGCGTATATTTTTTAAAAGTCATTTTTTTTTTTTAATTCCTAAACTCTTAGGTGAGTGTAGACATTGTTTTAGATACCTCCTGGGATGTTTATATTTCAAAGAAATGGTAAGATTTGTATCTTCAAGAGACAGAGAAAGAATGCAAGTTCCTCCAAGAAGGACTTCGGTTTCCTAAGGTTTCCTAATACTTTACAAACGTTTTGAGGTAAGTAAGGGAAGTTTTAGAATTGGTAAGAAGGAGTAGGTGGACTTTTGATTGTGTTTTTAAATTTTAAGTTTTGCAGGTATTTGTAAGATAAGGGAAATTGCACTCAATTTTTTTCTTCTTTTTTTCTTAAGTGCAGGACAACTATACTTCCAATGTCCTGATTTTTTACATTATCTGCAAATGTCTGAAGGCAAATAGGAAAGGGTCTGAATGGACTTTGATTTTTGTTCTAATTTCTGTTCTTCTACCTTATTAAGGGAGTCCTTAAGGCTAACTGTTAAACCAATAAGACATTGTTCAGGATGAGAGTGTTCAAATTTTTTTTCAAATATAGCCAGTTTAGAGGATCCATCCTCTGGCCATTGACAGGTAGGATCTTTTTAATCTCACTAGCAACTCAAACCAGTAAGATTTTATGACTGAACCATGGACTCAGGAGGCATCTCCAAAGGAGGGTGCAAATAATGGAGTCCTTATAAGATCCAGAAATTCACTTCCTAAGTTAACCTAAGTAAGCAAAACCCATGCTTTCAAATTCTCTAGGCAGATAGAGGAGAGACAAAAAGAAAAACATCTTAATTATTATATTGTCAAAGATGTGTGATGCCTCCAGTCACAGACTCACTAATCTGTGACACTGGGCAGTTGCTACTAGAATGGGACTTTCCTAGTACTAACAAGACAATGAAGGTTGAGATGGCAAAGGTCCCTTATGGACTAGGACTCCTTATGACAACCTGTCCTGAGAGCTGGAAGTGTTGGACAGAGGGATGCCGGTAAAAAGTCCAGTTTGTTACCTATGCTTCTGACCAACCAACTTATTGAATCCACAGTCTGTTTAGCTGTCCACATGATGCATGCTGCTACATGCACCTTCTGATTGGTGGAGACCAGAGAAAACATTCTCACTGGTCATAAAGCCAAGCTCTCAAGATATAGGAAAAGATGAAAGGGAGACCTCATCTAGCTTTCTTTATATGCACATTAACAATTTAGCTAAGCCTTCGGTCTGTCAGAGCCAAAATGACACCTAGGAAGGATGGCCATGGATTATGGGGTTGGGGATTATGCAGTGTTTTACAGCATACCTTGTTACATGGAAATTTTCTTGACGTTGGCGGGTGACCTAGTATTAATCTAACCCATTCTGTGACCAACTGATCCTAACCTGGGAGTCTTTGGTTAGGTGGCAAATGCTCTAACAGTTCTTAAGTGCTTCACCCATGCTTTCAAATTTTATGGCTTTGGTTTTCAAGATGCCCCTTAGCAATAGCTTTTATCCACATTAAACCACAGAATAGTTTGTTTAAGCAGACACCAGTCTGGTGAGAACTGTGAACTTAACCCTCTGTGAGGCTGGCTCAAACAGCAGGCCTATTAGGGCTTATACCTGTGTTCTATCCTATGGTTTTTCCTCCTTATGACAACACAAAAGACAAAGAGAAAACAGTGACCATCTCTAGAAGGAAATGAATTAGTTAAACCAAGAGTACTCTACCACTCACCAGAGTTGCTAAGCCAGGGAACTAGTTCCAAAGATGTTTTCTCCTGCTAATCTAAATGTAGAAAGAGAAAAAGGACTGTCACCACTTTCATTTTCATTGGACCACACGGACAGAGATTGGGAGACTGACATGGTAAGAAATACTACCTTCTGCCAGTTTTTATCAGATGTCCCAGTATTTTCTCAGTTGCAGCAGCCTCAAAGTGAGCAGTGTCCAGCCAGGAAAATTTATCGAGCTGACTACACTGATCGTTGGGGAGGAAAAATGTTCCTCTGTTCTTTGTGGTTCTTCTGATTGGTTTAAGAATTATATTGACATGAAACAGATTACAGGAGAAAGGCAAATTTAATTACATATGTATAGGAAATCCACATAAAGATGAGAGATTCCAAAGACAGGCAAAATGAGCTATATATGTCATTCTGGATTAAGGAGAAGTGGGTAGGGTTCTGGGGCTTCAAAGGGAAGGAAGGCAATCCACAGGAAGAAGACTAGAAAGAGTAAATATTTGGTAAACAGATGTTTGCTGGACCAAACCGAAACAAGGGGACTGGGAGAGAAATTAATAAGCAGACATTTCTAGGTTCTTCCCTCTACCACACCTAATTCATATTATAATGTAGTTATCTATGATGGTAGTTCACTTCCTAGAACAGGTCCTCCATCTAAATTCTCTAGGCAGATAGGGGAGAGGCAAAGAGAAAAACATCTTAAGTTTTCTGTTTCTTAAAATAGCTAGCCTGAAATAGCCACATGCCAAAGAGACATATTTTGGGGTGGAAGGTTTTGTTCCCATACAAGAACTTTTTTCAAATCCTGTGTGTACTTCAAGATTCAGCTCCAGTGTGGTCCCCTACATGGAGTCTTCTCCAGCTCTTCAGATTTTCTGTTGCCATTACAATTTAATCCTGAATGATCCTTTCATGTATAAGTTTTTATAAAATGTGATAATGTACACAGGTTTCAAATGTATGCAGGTTTCAAATCTTGTACAATTCAAGACTTTTTTTAATTAATAGAATATATTATCAGCAACCTCTTTAGTAAATTGTAATCCTGATCCTTGAACAATACAGGGGTTAAGGGTGCCAATCCCCTGTGCCTTGGAAAATCTGCTGATAACTTTTGACTCCCCAAACCTTAACTATTAATAGCCTACTGTTAACTGGAAGCCTTATTAATAACATAAATATATTAACACATATTTTGTATGTTATATGCGTTATATACTGTATTCTTAAAATAAAGTAAGCTAGAGTAAAGAAAGTGTTACTAAGAAAATTATAAGGAAGAGAAAATTCATTTACAGTATTGTATGTATATTTACTGAAAAAAAAATGCTAGTATGGGTGGGCCAAGCAACACTGGGACAGGAGCACACAGAGGGCCTGGCTCTGGGATGGCAATGTTCTGCAGCCTGGTGACCTTGGCTCAGCAACAGCAGCTGTGGGGTGGGTCTACAGGTGGCAATAACAGCCGGGAGCTGCAGTACCACTCTCCTATCTTCCTGGTGGTAAACCATCAGAATGTGGCCATTGGCAGCTGCTGCCTCATGTGAGTGTGCTGGCCTCTGGGAGGCTGCAGGGCTGGGTCCCCCCATGCGGATGAGTTTGTGCCTGGCCCAGAGGTGCCCAAGGACTGAGGCCTTCCCCGTACAGCCCAGGGAGCCTTGTGTCCCCAGTGTTCCTGCTCCCCAAGTCCTCTGCACACTGGGCAGAATGAGATAGAGAGCATGAGAGGGGGAGGGTCAGAGGGAGAAGCAGACTTCCTGCTGAGCAGGGAGCCCAATGTGGGACTCCATCCCAGGACTCCAGGATCATGACCTGAGCCGAAGGCAGTCGCTTAACCAACTGAGCCACCGAGGTGCCCCAAAATGAAAGCTTTTTTATGACATGATTTCTCAGATTCTTTAATATGCTTCTGTACATTGTGAGTATTCCAAATAGGATCAATCTCTCTAGCTAGCTAGCTACCTATCAATAGACATTATCTATCTACCTAGTCTAGTTCATAAACTTTTTTGGCTACAAAATGCTTTCTTCCCCTCCCACCCCAGAACATTTGGCGAGACCTTTTCCTTAGAGTACATTTGATATATGTTGAGGACTCTTTGAGGACAGTGAGCACATTTGCTATCGTTTCAGTCATTGCACTTAGGTACCCAATTAAGTTCCAAGTGATTAGGGAAGTAAGGGGACTGAGGTAACATTTATTGAGTCCTAAATAGGTATAATGTTCTAAGCTAAGGACTTTATATTTGTAGGCCTAGTTAATCTGTGCAACATTCCTATATTATCTTTAGTATTTACCACATTACATGGTTGAGGGCACTAAATTCAAACAGTAATTTGCCCAGTGTTGCAAAACTGAGAGTTGTCAAGTTTGGATATAATCACAGTTTATGAAATATTTAGTGCACCTGCTACTTACTTCATTTCTATTATTATTTACATTCCATAAACAGCCGGGCAGGACTTTAGGTGATTGTTGATTTTTCATGATTTGCATATATTTTATGAGTAGCATAAGAAAGGTTAGGTAATTAACCCACTTAAGTAAGTTAACATTATGAGTAGCATAAGAAAGGTTAGGTAATTAACCCACTTAAGTAAGTTAACATGGGCAAACCTCTATAGGAATTTAGTAATTGCTGTTTATAACTATCAATTTTGCAATTAAAAGAACCCATATCACTGCATTATTTCCCAATTCAATATTTAGAGGCAATAACAAGCACAAAACATTTTCTGGGGATTAATGACCATCTGAAGTTAACTGTCCTCAACTCTGTCTTAGGCAATCTGCTCCTCCCATTTGTCATCAATTCCTTAAAAATACCATGCATTTGAATTGCTATTTTTGAACAATAACACTTGGACTCGGTTGGGTGGGCACAGCATACATACAGGTCATTATTATATGGTTTTTTGTTGGTTTTTTTTTTTACACTTATTTAGAATTCAAAGATGCCAAATCATAGGTTTACTTAGTGCTAATGACTATAAATATTTGAAAAACATACTATTGTTGATATTTAGAACATTACATCATCCTAAGCTTTTTATCTAAACCTTTGTGCTTCAGAAAAAAAAAATATTTCAGTGATCTACTGGAATGGTCAGATGACATTAATTTCCTCCTTATAAAACACACAGCTCTCCTCCAATATAGATAGTAAAGAGACTTATATTTATCCTCCAAATAATAGTGCATCTTGGAATATTTGTCATAATAAATGTTAGTATAAATTTATGTTCACAAATGCAAAATCTTTTCCAGCAAAAAACAGATGCCCTTTGTGACCTGGTTGGCTTTCTATGGCAAGCCATATCTGATTTGTGGTTCTTTATCTTTCTGTAAATTAGCTGAATGTGTCAGAGAGGGTTTATAGTACTCTATAGTCTCAGGCAGATAAGGGGACAAGAAAAATATCAAGTCAGCTCATTCCTGGAAGCTGTTGACTGAGAGCTAAATATACTAATCTGCTAAAAATTATAGTTTGATGAACATGTTCCTGCTTATCTTTGAGAAAATCACTAAATAAAAAGATGTATTAAATAGATGCCTTATTTGACCTAGACAGTTTTATCTTTCTAATCTAGTTTATCAAGATCATCTCTTTTCATTCTAAATTGTTGACTTTTTTTTATCACTACAAATATCACAAGGCATAAAAACTATGATGACGTCTCTAATTTCCCATGGGTGAGATGTCCTTTACTGACAAATAGCTTAAAGTTAAAATAACCCAGTTCATTGATGCCTGTTGAGAAACACCTAAGTGATGATATCTTGCTTTTGCTTTCCATTTCATTATTTATATAACCTTTAACATTTAATATGAGAAGGCTGGTGCCTCACAGAAGGGAGGGAAAAGACATCTATTCTGTCTTTTATTCCATTTTGAAATCTGCCATTTATTGCTCCCTTTGATACTGTTCTTTCTTATGTAAGTATATTCTATTACTTATCTAAATAATAGGACTGTCACTCTTAATGCAGCTTGCCTTCTTGTTTGCTTTGTAGTTTGCCTGGGACAAATAGGGTGATTTTGAGGTATTTAATTAGCGTGAATGCTAACTTCAATGTGAAGATGAAAAAGTAAAAGAAAAAGAAAAAGAATCCTGACAACACCCGTGAAAAGGGAACATTTGCTCAACACATGCTGTGTAATTAATGTATTTGAAACTAATATGAGGTTATTTGAGAATTTTTCTGGGTCTATAATGTCCTCTACACTGTGAAGGGTATGACAAGCAGCCTGTTACATAGAATGTCTTAGTATCAAGTGTTCCAATCCTTTGCTCAGATTTAGACAGTAGAGATTTCAGGAAATGGAAATTGTCATGGTTCCTTCAAACAAACCTGCCCAAGGCATAGCCACACTGACAGTTTTAGCTAGAGCTGGAATAATAAAAAACTTGGGATAGAAAGTTGGCATGAAAGAGGGAGACAAAATCCACTGCCATTTAGAGCATAGGTTCATTGTGCCAAACAGTAGAAGTGATGTACTAGGAAACTGAGCCCAAATCTTAATGACTGGGATCTCATGACAGGGAAACGAGATAGTTTTTAGTGATTGCGCCAGTAGCAAGACTAAATCTACTAATTAGAGAAGCAGAAGTCTGAAAAACACTCTCCTCTTATTAGGCTCAGCTAATTACAATCTACCAATGGTCTTATATACTTAATCAAATGAGAGATCTATTCCTTTTAATGGTGTAATTGTGAACAAACTTACTTATCTGGGTCTCCATTATTTAAATTTGCAAATTGGGAATGATAGTAATATCTACTCTATAAGGTTATTGTGAAATCAATTTGGGTAAAATAAACCTTCAGAGTGATTGCCTGGGAAATAGTAAATCCTTTGTATTTGCTATCATCATCATCACATCATTCTGTGTGGAGCTGGCTCTTACTAGAAGAAGAAGATGGCAAGGTTAAAGACTTCGCATTGGATAATTTGGACAATGAAAAGTAAAATGAATTAAAAAATGAGCTTTTTCTCCGTATGAAATAAGCTTTTTTGTTTTCCTGAACTTAAAAATTAGTAGATTTGTTACCGAATTGAGTCATCACTTCATTTCTTCATTCTCTCGCATGCCCAAGCTTCTACCAGACCTACTCTCATCCACCGCTTCAAAGCATCTGATGGTAGTCCTCCTCTTGACTCCAGGGTCTTCCAGGATCTGGGGTGATTGCCAATCTTGGAGCATGACTTGTTAAATTTTCCTGACCTCTGGTTGACTCCAGTGACCTACATCTCAACTCTCCTTTAACATCCACTCCTGTAGTCACATCTTTGCTCTTGTGATCATGGGCTTCTCCAAAATTGAAATCATAAATCAAAATACTTCAGTCTATGACAGCAGCCTCATATTATACAAATATTCCTCTGCTTTTCCCAATTCACCTTTTCTCTGACTTCATTGACACCTGTTCTTTCCTCCATTCTGCAGGACGACTTCTGACTCCACTTCCTTTTTTGTCCTCGTACAGCTGTCACTTGTATCTGGAGCACTCTGACAAGAGATAGTTCTCATATTCCACCTTTTTTACAGGAGTTCCTGAGCAAAGCTGAGGAAACTCTTCTAACTACTCAGCTTTGTGACCTTACAGATTCCTGCTGCCCGATGCTACTGGACACTCAACACTGTCTAGTAATTTTCCACAGTGACTATTTCACATTGTCTCCTATCTTTGCTAGTTCCTGTCCCATATTCTACTTGTATGCCTATTACACACCACCATGTAAACAACATAATTCTGAAATCTCATTTACCTCCTACAGAAAAAATACATATTTCAGAACCATGGAAGGTATACAGTAAGTGCCATATAAATATTTAATGTTTTTATTATCACTGTACTCATCAGCAGGTGAAAGTCCTTCATTATTTTATACCTCTGCCTCGATCTGTACAATCTTCATTGTCTTTGCTCATTGTCACAAAGGAAAATATAAAACAAACTTTTCTAAAGTCATGTCTCTTCTTGTATTATGGACCCATATCTACCTCCAGTAAAATAATTGATCAATTTTTCACTCTATTCTCAATTTTCTTTCTCTAATAGCTCTTTCCCATCATCATTTAAACATACTTTGATCTCTCCAACCATGAGCCTTTGATCCTATGATATCTTTGCTTCCTCTTCGAGACCTAAAAAAGGAAGAAAATAAATCGTGCGAGATGAGCTTTATTAAAACCTTTTTTGTTATTTTGTGTTTCTCTTTTCTCCTTTCCCATAGAGTTCTCAACCCACTGCAGTCTAGTTTTTGCTTCACAAACTTGCTGTGGCAAAGGTCATCCATGTTCGGTTTCTTTCAAAATCCTATGGATAACTTTCTTTTTAATAATTTTTGACAATTTCATCTTTCTGAAAATGTTTTTGGGAGAATTAGTATTGAATCCAACTCCCTGGTAACACATTTATAATCTTATTAACTGGTTCTTCTTTTTCCTTTGTCCCAATTGTCATCTCCATGTGTGTGATTCCATTCACATCCATTATTGCAAGAACTTTGTATTTTTTCTTCCATCAATATTTCTTTCCCTGATTTAGTTCTAGACTGGTATAGCCAACTACTTACAGCATAGGTATCAAACTTAAAATATGAACCGAGAACTAATCATATCTTACCCTCCCCCCCAAAATGTATCTAATTCTTATAATCACTGTACTAGTTAGTAGCTCAATCAGCTTTTAAGTAAAAAATTTCCTAGTCCATGTTGATTCTTCCTTTTATCCTTACCCCCAGATCTAATCAGTCCAGTTAGTGATTTTTTTTTAATTATACTTCCAAAATCTCTATCAGGTTTATTTATCCTTCATTACTTCTCCCAGTACATTCTCTAAGACCCTAGTCTTTATTTGGTTGAAACCATTCTCCACACAGAGTCCATAATTATTTTGAAATACAATCATGACAATAACAAAAACTTATGTATGTTCTCTGCCTGAAGTACTTGCACATAGTAAGCATTCAGGTGACTTATTTGAATAGTATTTAATTATGCTAACATTTTTTCCTAGTTTCCTTTTAAATCTTCAAATTTTTTGGTGAAAATAAAAGAGCCAAGCATAGAAAGCAATTGAATTTTCATAAAAGCAATGTCACTTGTCAAAATTACACTTTTTGAACTTGAATGGACTTAAAATGGAATATATTCCCCAAAGCTAAAACTAAATCTCATTTATTAAACACATCAGATCCTTGTACTAATAGACATAATGTTATATGTTAGATGGTAAAACTTAATAATGAGTTTATAATATTGAAAGAAAAATTTTATTTATCTAATCAAGCAATTTGCTATTATCTTTAAAATCTATGTATTAGGCGCCTGGGTGGTTCAGTCGGTTAAGCCTCTGACTCTTGATTTTAGCTCAGGTCATGATCTCAGGGTCTTGAGATCTAGCCCTGTGTAGCACACTGCACTCAACAGAAAGTCTACTTGATATACTCTCTCTTCTCCCTCTGCCCCTCTTCCCCCAACCTCCACACTCTTTCTCTGTCTCTCTAAAATAAATAAATAAATCATTAAAAAAATCTATGTATTAACAATATCATTAAGATTTGTATCACTTGACAGTTTGATAATATTTTTTGTAAGTTAACTGAAAAAGGTGAAAGTCTGATTATACTGAAGCTAGCCTCTTCCAAGATAAAGAAATGTCTCTTATTACAACAGTATTTTTATTCTTTAGTTGGAGTTGTAGCTAACCAATATATACTATTTAATAAATGATAGTTGAATGAATGCCCGGTTCCCAGAGCTCTTCTCTAGGCTCCACTAAAAAGGGTTCTTTTGAGGATAGCTGTTTAAATCTGCCTGAGTTATTTCTTGCCTACTACTACCGTACTTTTATTTATGATCATTCCTTGTCATTAATCCATGCTTGCAATTTAATATTTATTTGTTGATATTCAACTAAAAAGTTTCCTTGAGATAGATTGCAACATTTCAACATTATGTTCTAATAAATGCCCTTATATAAACATCAGTGTTTATGGGACATAAATTCGAAAACAATGTTTTGTTTAGCACTATATTAGTTTATTTTCTTTTGCCTTTTCCAGTCATAAAATATGCTGCCTAAGAGTTTGATTTCACAACTATCAAAGACCATTTCTGGACATTTTTATAGCATTTTAAGTGAATTGACATTCCCTTAGTATAATTATAAAGACCAATTTACATAAAGCTGACTAATGTAAATTAAATTTTGGGATACTTAAATTTTGACAGCCCAGTATTGGCAACCCCGTATTTTATACAGACAGTTCAAATTTATTTAGCTTTAATTAATTATTCCTTTATTCAAATAATTATTTAAAATTTATAACCAGTAGAAAAGCTACATTATGACTACCATGAAACCTAGGCCCTTTTGCCTGCAGGGACACCTTCCTCTATAAAAGTACTAAAAATTATATTTTACAATTGTATTGGTATGAAGATGAATTAATCCAGAATCAAATTACTATTATATTTTCATTAGTATTACACTATTAATTTTTTCTTCTGATATTAAAAGAAATTAAAATTAAGTCATTTCTAGCGATCCTTAAAATTATCTTGGGCACTGTGCCCACAATCCATAATGGGTAAGCCAGTAGTTCAAAACTAACAGCCTTTTGTTTTGAATTTTGTTGTTTCCACTCTCACCCCCCTGCTTGGAGTTTTGGTTGAACATTGAATTTTGAATAAGTAGGAATAGTTCATTGTGGTTTATTGATTACTTATTTCTTTTAAGTCATAACCTTTAAAGATTTTTCAGGTCATTTATTCAGGGAAGGCAAGGAGAAATTCATACTAATTCTTTTTTTTTAAGATTTTATTTATTTATTTATTTACGTGAGAAAGAGAACAGGAGCAGGGAGGAGGGGCAGAGGGAGAGGGAGAGGAGAAACCGACTCCCCACTGAGCAGGGAGCCGAGGAGGGGCTGGATTCCAAGACCCTGAGATCATGACCTGAGCCAAAGGCAGATGCTTAACTGACTGAGACACCCACGCACCAAAATTCATACTAATTCTGTGTTTGGAAATAAAGTAATAGGCGAACAGTATAGTAAACGCATATCTCAGTTAACATTTTGGTTGAAAACTAACAGAAACTTCCTTTGTGAGTGGGAGAAGGAGTCACTTTTTATTCAAAATATCCTGATCTGTTCTTCATAATCAAAGTCTGTAATAAAACCATTTAAGTGCTTTCGGTTCATTTGTTGTTATAATAAGAACAGTCATAATGTGTTATTGAAATTCTGATTGAAAGAAATGAAAGAAGTTAGCACTATTAGTTTGGCCCCAAATATGTAACTTAAAGGCCTATTCTTTCCTAACTTATTTGCTGACATTGGCAATCTGTGGATAACACAAAAAATGTAAAATATACCAGAAAAATACATATTGGTCTTTCTCTACTTCAGATGCTTCCTGTCAGATAATTTATAACTGAAGAGTAAAATGATTATCAATTCATCATTTTTTCATTAATATAAAATGACAATTTTTAAAATAGAGTTTGATTAAAATTTTCAATGGAGGTATCAAGGTATATAAATGTGCACATGTTTATATGAATATTAAGAAACTACAAGAATAGTCTGTACTTTCTTTAGGAAAAAAACTCATTTTTCAGGAAATTTGCATTGATATAATTGCAAATGTACTATTGAATTCCACAGTGAAAATCAACAACTGACTGATTCATTCAGCTATGCATTTGCAACAGCTTTGAGATGAAAATTAGATGAATTTTAACAGTAAATTGTGAAGCCTAAAGTGTTTATAACAGTCCTACACTATGTATCATCATATTTCAACTGATTTCATTTGTAATACTCACTGAACCTGCGCAACACAAAAAAGTTTAGTTCTTTCAGAAGACATTGCTATTTATAATTGGTCTTTCTCATTGTGTCTCTGCTGAAAAATATATACTTTACATTTGAGCATTCTTTCAATTCTACTGACTAGAATGTTATATTAAAAAGGAGAAGCAATGTGGAAAAAGGATGGGCCTTCAGTTAAAACAACACTGGGTAGCTCAGCCAATATTCAACTGTAGGCAGGATGTTTGCAGAATCTGTGCTCTCAGCCATTAATCTGTGCTATGTCTTGAAAATTTACTGAATCCCCTGACCCTTCCAAAAACAAAGCAAGTAGGAGGGGAATTTCTGGGGCATTTTGAGTTGTTGATGGAATTTGGTAATCTGTCAAGTTCTTTCCAGTTGATTCAAAAGTCACAGGGCACACAGTAAACATTTATTATTCATTCACACACACACACACACACACACACACACACACACACACACACAGTAAACGGGAAAAGGTTATCTGTCATTTTTGGCAAGAGGACTTCCATTCGCAACACTCAAGAATGAATTAATCAAAGTTGAAATCATTAACTGTTATAACAAATAATTCCCAAATATCAGCTGATGGACATAATAAATTTTTATTGCTCACTTACTTAAAAAAATAAACACACAAGACATTTTTTCCTGGTTTCTTTTCAACCTTTAAAAAAAGTCATGTCATTCTATCTTTAATCTCTCATAGCTCAAGGTATTGAAAGCTCTACTCTTCCTATATCCAAAAGCAAAGCATGTCAAATTAGGAAATATATAAAGAGCTTTAGGCCTCCCATTCCCAAGAGTTTCAGAATAAATCATTTTGCTTATAGGTTTATGATCTAGTGTTGATCAAAACTGAATTCTAGGCACCCACGGACCAAGGAGCATACAAAGGTGCTGGGTAGTGAGAATTGTCAATAGGAATTACTAGCCCCAGCATGAAAGAGTATTGAATTGCTGCACTCTCATGATAAAACTTCAATGGATGAAGAGATGCTTCTTATGAATGAGCAAAGAAAGTAGTTTCTTAAGATGGAATCCTAGTGACGATGCTGTGAAATTGTTGAAGGGACAACAAAAGATTTAGAGTATTACATAACTTAGTTGATGAAGCAGCAGCAGGGTATGAAAGGGTTGACTCCAATTTTTAAAGAAGTTCTACTGTGGATAAGATGCTATCAAACCACATGGCATGCTCTAGAGATATTGTTCTTAAAGGAAGAGTTGATCAATTTGGCAAAGTTCACTGTTGTCTTACTTTAAGAAATGGCCACAGCCACCCAACCTTCAGGATCCATGACCCTCATCAGTCAGCAGCTATCAACATCACGGCAAGAACCCCCCACCAGCAAAAGGATTATACTCACTGAAAGCTCAAGTGATGATCAGCATTTTTTAGGAATAAGGTATTTTTTAATTAAGTTATGTACACTTTGTTAGACATAATGCTGCTACTCAATAGGCTACAGCATAAATTTTATATGCACTGGGAAACCAAAAAATTCATTTGACTTGCTTTATTACAATATTTGCTTTATCGTGGTGGTCTGGAACTGAACCTTCAAAATCTCTGAGTATGCCTGTAATTAGAAACTACATCCTGCAAGTTCTCTAAAGGCCTTTTTCATTAGGTTTTTATATTTTTCAAGGAACAAATCAGGGTAATGAAAACTTTTAAGAATTTTAACATGATCATTCCAATGTGCCAGAAAAAATATATACGTTGATATTATGTTCTACATGTTATATATTATTTATATTTGCCTTCTTGTAAAACATGTTTTTGAATATAGGGGAAAAAATTACCTTTGTGAGAAACATAGCTTTCTTAGAAAAACGAAATTTTCAGATAATCCAAAGATTTTCTCTAGTACTTCATTTTTTTTAAAAGATTTTATTTGAGGGAGAGAGAGAATGCACATGGGGGTACGTGGATGTGAGTGGGGGGAGGGGCAGAGGGAGAGAAATAATCTCAAGCAGACTCTGCACTGAGTGTGGAACCTGATGTGGGGCTCAATCTCATGACCCTGAGATCATAACCTGAGCCAAAATCAAGAGTCGACTGCTTAACCAACTGAGTTACCCGAGCACCCCTCCAGTATTTTAAATTTTAGCCCCTATAAAACATTTCATTTAAGCTTTTGGATTTTCCGTTTATCTCTTGTGGCGACATAGAAATAGAAATTTTCAAAAGCCTGACCACTACAGGAAAACAGAAAAAGCAAGCAGACTGCTTTGAATCATCCAAAGATAAAATAAATTTTGATATGACTGATCAACTCTACTTCATTCAGTGATGATTTAAACCTTTTAGAAGAGGGAATTGGAAGAATAGTCTGGTACTGATCAATAGAGTGAAGAAATTTAAATAGATAACAGATACTCATTTTTGAGTCTATATTAGACAGTATAGTCAGAACATTGAGAAATAGATAGAATCCCCTTATACCTGCAGTTTAAACAAATGTCATGAGAGAGCTTTGCTTGAATTACTTAAATTATAAACATATTAGTTTTTACTCATCCTTTTCTCTCAACCAAAAGCATCATCCAATTCTTTTGCTCTTCTAAAAATCAAAGTTCCTTTGTGTTATAACATTGCGATCAGTCTGAAAATAAGAATTTTACCTAAATTTCCTTTGATTCTCAAGGGCCTTCATTTCTATCTAAACTTATTTTTTCAATAACTCACAGTAGAGAGTCTGGCTATACATATGGAACATGGCTGGACCATAATGCTACTAGAACTAAGATAGACCTTCTGCTAGATTGCAGTAAACTGGTGTAAAAAAATAAACTACCATGAATACTAAAATTACTGTTACCCTCATGGATGAGCAAAGATCCACCTTGCACAAGCATGGTAAATCTGTGGAATGCTGAAGAAGGCAACCTGGTCAAAACAGAGAGAGACGTGGTGTATAGAAATAAACACAGTCCACCAAAATGAGAACAAATGGAGGCTAACTATTCAGAACTTGCTACAAAGGGAGTCAGCCTGCATCCTTGTTTGGCAGAAATTCAAATGCTATGCTGGGGTGTGTGGGTGGCTCAGGTGGTTAAGCTTCCTACTCCTGATTTTCTGCTATTGTCGTGAGATCTAGCATTGTATCAGGCTCAGGCTCGGCCCTCAGCAGGGAGTCTGCTTCTCTGCACCCCCCCATCCCCCGATCACACTTCTTGTCTCTCTAAAATAAAGAAATAAATCTTTAAAAAACAAATGCTATGCTATGCAGGATATGGGAAATTTTATAGCACAATAAATTGGGGGGGTGGGGTTCAGGTATGTTCTGATTGGAGATTGCTGACGTGGAGACTGGAGGTGGGCAAATGGCAAGTGGGATATCTTTTACAACTGATTTGGGAAAGATATTCTGCTTTCTCTGGCTAGTACTGAATTGGAAGTGGGGGTAAAAATACGGAAGGTGGCAATCACCCATCAACCCATGGTGATTATGGGCTGATTACTGCAGACATTGTGGTTTGGCTTGCTGGGCTTCCTATATGAGTTCTTCAGCATTGCACAGATTTACCATGCTTGTGCAAGCTGGATCTTTGCTCATCCATGAGGATAACAGTAATTTTAGTATTCATGGTAGTTTATTTTTTTATGCCAGTTTACTGCTATCTAGCAGAAGGTCTATCTTTCTTAACTCTGAAGACATTCAATTTCTACAAGGGTCTATGATGATGAGAATGAGAACCTTTGAAAAGGCACATTTGTAATTCTGTGAATAGATGGAATATGTATTTAAAGATTTCAGATGCAGAATGAAGAATAAAAGGAAATCAGTGTTACACCCCCCACACACACACACACAGTTCCTGTCCTATATTCAGTTTAGAAATTTTAATTAACAAAGGGATCTCATTTGTTTCATTCTCCTGGAGAAACAACTATAGTCCTTTTTTAGATTCTGCAGTTTACTTTTAAGAAGACCGTCACTGAGTTGAGGGACGCTAAAGTTGTATAAATATGGTTTTTTTTTCCTTCTTTTAATCTAAAGAATGATAAATTTGATGAAGCCTAAGAAAGACAAGTTAAAGACCTTCAAATGTCATGGCATTTGCCATTATTTTATAATCTTAAGATTACATAGCTTTTAAAAGATAGTGTATAACTATGAGTTTAAGGATTTTCAGACTTCATATATGTTAATTAATGAAGCCATTACTATATTAATATTCAAATTATATCAACTTTATATATCAGTAGAGGTTCCCTTTGGACTGGCTTTTGTGTCTTTTTTCCATATTTGAATAGTCTTTGAAAGCTTTCTTAACTTCTGGCACGACTGGGTGTATCATGCTGTCCTCTGTGTCCTTCTGCCTCAGAATCAGAATGAAAAAAATAAGCAGTTCTCTAGAGAATGCTGTATTTTCTTTGTGGCAAATTTATAGAAAAGTAGGTATCAGAATCTGAGCACCGAGGGCATTGTGGAATGGCCATTTCAGTGGGAAAACCAAGAAAAAATAGTTTTTTCATTTTTATTTCTATTTTTGTAAAGTTATATTGATCTTTCTTATTTAATATCAATAATATATATATTAAAATTTAAATACTTGATTATACAGTTGTACCTTTTTTCTTATTTTGAAACTACTAATTGTTAATAAAATGTATAATTAATTAAAATATATAATTACATATCTTTTCTAACTAAAATGCCAGACAGTAGTTTCAAAACAATATATTCATACGAAAGGAAAGTTATAGTTGAAAACTTTCTATGTATTTCTTCATATTTTAATAGTCTTTTCTTAGTAGAGATAACTCCAAAAGGGGAAAAGAGCCAGACCCAAAGGATAAATATTGTATAATTTAACTTATATGGAGTATCTAGAATAGGCAATTTCTTAGAAAGGAGAACTGACCTTATTCAGAACTGGGGGAGGGAAAAAGAGAAGTTTTTATTTAACAGGTGTAGAATTTCCATTTGGCATGATGAAAAAACCTGGAAATGAATTGCCAGAATTGTTTGTATATTCTGGTTACAGGTTCTTAGATACGTACTTATATATATATATATATTTTTTTTTTTTCCAATCTGTGTCTTCTCTATTGATTTACTAGATGATCTCTTTGGTTGTATACAAGTTATTAATGATAGTGAAGTCCCAATTTATCATTTTGAAATTTTATTCTTAGTGCTTTCTTCTCTTACCCATGCCACCCCTCCAAAAAATGTTTGTTGACTCTAGGCTCCCAAATCCTTTCTGCAGTTTTATTCTACACGTTTATGTTTTCAGATTTTAGATTTATGTCTCCAGTGTAGTAAAGGTTAATTTACATATATATAAAATTTATATAGATATATGAAATTATATTTATCAACGTTATTTTAGCACCATTTCTAAAATGACTTTCCTGGGACTCCTGGGGGCTCAGTTGGTTAAG
Organism: Neomonachus schauinslandi; assembly: GCF_002201575.2. NCBI lineage: Eukaryota > Metazoa > Chordata > Mammalia > Carnivora > Phocidae > Neomonachus > Neomonachus schauinslandi. Next base: position 95,117,485 of record NC_058405.1, on the reverse strand, counting down.
CGTCTGCGTTCGGCTCAGGTCATGATCCCAGAGTCCAGGGATCAAGTCCCGCATCAGGCTTCTTGCTCAGCGGGGAGCCTGCTTCTTCCTCTGCCTGCCTCTCCCCCTGTTTGCACTCTCTCTCTCTGTGTCAAATAAATAAAATCTTTGAAAAAATAAAGTAAAATAAAATGACTTTACTCATTAAATTGCATTAGCATTCTTTATTCATTCTATATGGATGGATCTACTTCTGGAATCTTGGTTATTTCCCCATTCAACTCTTTATCTGTCCTTTAACCAATACTATGCCATCTTAATTACTATAATCTGATAATATAAGACTTCTGTATTTATTCTTTTTTCTGACATTCTTTTGTATATATCCTATATCATTTGCAGTTTTGTATTTTTCCATTGCACTCATGCATTGCTACAAAATATACCTGTCAGAATTTTGATGTAATAAAATTGAATTATAGATCAATTTGGGAAACATTGGCATCTTAGCAATACTGCATCACGTGGGTAATAGACATATATCTATATATTTAATGGATCATTTTTAATTTTTCCAACAATGTTTTCTCGCTTTTATTGAACATCTTTTGTTACATTTTCTCCTAAGTATTTTATGTATATGTATCCTATTGTAAATGGTATTTGCCTGGAATATTGGCCTCATTTCTTGGCCCTACTCTCAGGCTTCAACAGACTCCGTACATGTGCACTTCTTTCACATCTCCTGTTTCTACTCAGTCACTGCTGACTGCTTACTTATACTCAGAATAAGGCGCAACATATACCTAGAGACTTGAAGTTCTTTGCCCTACCTTCAGACTTTAAGAGGCTCTGTATGCTTGTACTGAAGGGAGAAAGGTCCTCCTTCGGGCCTCCCTCCAGCTGCAGGTGACAACAAGTTAATGCTCCGTGTAAGGCTCAGATGTTTGAGTTCTCAGTTCTTTCCTCAGCCTTCACCAGGCTTGCTGTACCTGTGGTTTTGGACAAGGTCTCACAGCTTTTCTGCCCTGCCCTCCCTCTTTCTTGTGAGCACTAGTGAAGCTTCATGCAAAGAGCTGGCAAGGGACTTTTTGTGTTTGGGGCTCCTAGGGACTCTAAACCACTGCACCAGCCCATAAGATAGCTTTAAAAATGTGTTAAAATTTTATCTTCTTTCCTCTTAGCCACTGTGGTTCCTCCTCTTGCCATGTTCTGCTAAGAATGAAATCAACTATGGATCTCATCTCTCCTAAGAGAGGTTTGCCATTTACTGTGTGTGTGTGTGTGTGTGTGTGTGTGCGCGCGCGTATACTTGTCCTTGCCATCCCTCCCCTCAGCTCTATGTTGGATGTTAAGAAAGAAACAAATTATAATTTATAGGTCATCTGTCCTGTACTTATTGTTAGAACAGGATTGATATTTTCTTACAACTTTGTACATCCTTAGCCACAACTGGAGGCCCATTGCATTTTCATTTTCATCTGTGTCACCTCTACTCTGCCTAGAATTCAATTTCAGAGGTTGTCATGATAACCTCCTTTTTCTATCCAACATTTTTTGGTGTTCATGACAATTTTTAGCATTTAATACATGAAAAACCGAGTTAAATTTTTAAAAAGTAGTTATTTACACATGAATACCTATGAAATGTACAGTTTATAGAGTATAATAGATTTTCTCAGAATAAAATGGAAAAAACACTGGACATAGAACTGGATTTAAATCTGGCTTGACATTAAGCTCTGAGACTTTGAGCATATTTCTTTAATTTACTGTTTCTTAGATTTTCAAAATAGAAATTAAAACACCTACCACAAGGAATTCATGAGAATTAAATGAGTTAACATGTAGTCTAGAGGAGTATATGGCACACAGGTGACTGATCTCTGTTCCTTAAATCTGAATATAAACCTAAATATCAAATATTAGTCCAATACAGATATAGTGAATTATAAGTCACCTAAAACTTAAAAAGTGACATACTTTGATTATCCCTACAGACTGACTTATGATTATTTTTTGTTGTCTACAGCAAAAAATAAAGGTGTCTGTAATAGACTTCCATTTAGAAAAAAAATATCTATTTAATTTCTCACTTTAGTAAAAGTTTTTTTTTCATATATTGCTGATTTTTTTTTTCTTTTCAAGAGATTTTTGAATTCTGATTCAGATCTACAAAGGCTAGTTTGATGCATTAAATTTAGGTTTATGTGATATGTTACAGGTTTTCTCTGCTTTGTTGTTTTAACTTAGATGATTTTTTTTAGCATTTGATTTTTTTTTTTGTCTTTGTATTTTCCCTTTGTTGTAGTTTTACTTATATATTACCTGCCATTATGTGTTTATTTTCATGTTTTCTATTTTCTTAGATCAGAAATAACAGCTGTTTCAACACAGGCAGGGTTGAGGGGTTTGGCCAATTTATGGGTAAAGGATCTTTTCTGTTGGAAAGCAGCTTCTTTAATTTTTGGTGCCTTATTGATAGAGAGGGCTACTTTTGTGAATATTTTTGTTTGTTTATATAGAAAGCTTAATTTTGACTGCTCACATCCTTCTTTACCTTCACTACCAAGGCTCTGAGGGAAACTTTTCCCTTCTATATCACCTGCCTTCTCCCAGAAGTTATGCCCCTTCTTACCAGTTTTCCTGTGGCCATTGATCTGATCAACTTAGTCTCAACTTGAAATATTTTTTCCTTTAGAGTAGGACTTTTCCTCTTCCTGAGAAGTCTCCGTTAAATCGTGCTTCTGCATTGCAGATGCAGATGACTGTGGAATGAATGAGATGTTCATATTATCACTCACAGAATTTAGAGCTGTAGTATTCTCTCTTACTCATTCCAGGCAAAGGTTATGGGTGGTTTTCTTTGTGTTCTCTGTTGATCTGGATGGTTTGGAGATGATATGTGGAGATGTTCAGATTCGGGAAGCTCCCATTAGTTTTCAGGAAATGGCATATCATAGGAGGTGTCAATTTATATGAAAGAAATGAAATTGTCTTTAAAGTTGTAGCTCTTTGATATTTTTAATCTCATTCATAGAAAGAGACAAGTGGTGAGAAAAAGCCTACTTTTTATAGTTTGGCTTAAGTATAAATCATCTCAAATAAATTATATACATCCAATATATACAATATAATATAATATAATATGTATTGACATATATTAAGGCAGCTTCTCTTTGCATGATATGGTGTTACCGGAAGTAGTGCATATTGGAACCACATAGAAACATGAAATGCAAAAACTGATGTTTGTTTCCATTAGCTGCTTACCATGCAAAATGAGGACTATGTATATTCATGAAAACATATCTCCTATTGCTGCTTTTTCTCTGGAGAACTCTAATACAAAAATGTTGTGTCTTTTGATGCATCAGCTTAGTATATGTCTACATTCATTTAGATATTAGTCATTTTATCTTTTTCAGGTCAGGGGTCTTGTACATTTTTTGTTCAATTTATTTGTGAAATGTATATTTTTTAGGTTATTTGATTTCCAATTTTTTGTTGCTGGTATATAGAAATGCAATTTATATTTGCATTTTGACTTCATATCTTCCAACCTTTCCAGACACACTTACTAGTTATAATAGATTTTTTGTAGATTCTTAGAATTTTTTACATAAATGATCATGCCATCTATAAATAAAGACATTTAATGATTGCTTTCCAATCTACAGTTTTATTTTCCCTACTTTTACTGTACTAGTTAAACCTCCAATACAATTTTTTTTGAGGTTAGAACAGATATCTTTTCCTTATTTCTAAATTAAAAGAGAAACAATTCAGTTTTCACTAAAAATGATTAAGTATGTTTTCTCATATGTACCCTTCATCAGGTTGAGAAAGTTTGCTTATATTATTAGTCCACTAAGAGTTTTCACCATGTATGGAGATTGAATTTTGTCAAATGCTTGAGCTGATCATATGTATTTTCTTTGTTAATCTGGTGATAGGATAATCTTTTTTAAAAATTAAATCATCGTTGCGTTCCTGGGAAAACCCCCGCTTGGTTGTGATGTATTATTGTCTTTTGAATATCATTGAATTTGATTTGCTAAAAAATTTTTTACAGGATCTTGTATCTGTGTTCATGAGGGTTGTTGCTCTGTAGTTCTCTCTTCTTATAATATCTTTATCTGGTTTGTATATCAGAGTAATGCCAGTTTCATATAATGAGTTGGGAAGTGTTTCCTGCTACACTATTTTCCGAAAAAATTACAGAACTGAAGTTATTTTTTCCCCAAATATTAGATGGAATTCCCTGGCGAAGTCATCTGAAACTGGAGTTGTGTGTGAAAGTTTTATCTACCATATCAATTTCTTTCATGGACAAACAAAATTTAGGTTGTATATTTTTTTAATGAGATTGGTAGTTTGTGTAATTCAAGGTATTTGCCCATTTCATCTTAACTTTTGAATGCATTGACATATAAATCTTCATACCATTTCTTTATCAGCTTGTTAAAGACTTAGAAGATTTGCTGTGATGTCCCCTCCCTTTTTCTTGACATTGATAACTTATATTTTTACTCATATTTTATGATCAGCTTGGCAGGAGGTTTGTCAATTTTATTGATTTCTCAAAGAAAAATCTTTTTGTTGCATTTATATTGTCTTAGTTTTTGTTTTCTATTTCATTGTTTTCTGCCCTTATATTTATCATTTCTTTTCTTTTGTTTAATTTTAGTTTAAAGTTCTCTCTTTTCTTTTCTTTTTTCTAGCTTCCTAAGGTAGTCATGTCATTAATATAAGTGTTCTCTCTCTCACTCTTTTTTTTTTTAATGAATGTGTTCAATTCTACACTTTTTCCTCTAAGCATTGCTTTAGCTGAGACTTAGAAATTGATTTTTTTGTTGATATATCAGAAGATTTTCAGGCAGCTTCTTGTTATTAATTACTAATTTAGTTACAGTGTAGACGGATAATATAATTTACATATTTAAATCCAGTGAAAATATTGAGACTTGTTTTATGGCCCAGAATATGGCCTGTCTCATTATGTGCTCAGTGTATACTTGAAGAGTGTTTCTGCTATTGTATGTGTAGTGTGTGTCTTATAATTATATCAATGAGCTTATTTTAGTTTATTAATGGTTTTTAAATTATTTTTCAATTCTGAATTTTTACAGATGCAGCCTCCCCTCAAATAGTAAGATTTGACTATACTTTTTATTCAGGTCTTAGATTTACATTAAGCTGGAATTCACAGAAAATGAAATGCTTATTGTACTTCTGCCTTTGTGTTTAGAGTGTTATCTAAAAATGTTGGAAAAGCAACATTTTTTTCTGAAATTGAGATTTCTTTCAATAATACTACTACATGTGAGGAAAAAAATGTTGAATGAGGGGAAATACTTCTCAAATTCTAGCCACATATTGTTGCTATAAATCAACTTCAAAGATCAATAGAATATGTAAACCCACAGAGATAGAATAAGAATAAAGATTATAAGATAAATTTAAAAAATGATATCATGACAAATGGTGAAATTTTGCAGATTTGGGTTCTATCTAAACTTTATTATTTTATTGATTTACTTATTTATACATTATATTTTATTGAAAAAATTAGTAAATGATTGTTTAAAAATTTCAAATAGATATGCTAAAATAGTTAGTTTCATCTCAGATATCTCATTCATCATTACCACTTAAGTGGTTAAAAAAATAATTTGATGTGTATCAGTCCAGTCTGATCTGTTTTGGTATAAGTCTACAGTGATCTATTTTACATGTTTCTTCTGAGCTTATCTATCTTGACTAATAGTAGGAAGATGATATACTCCATTTATTACTCAAAAATTTGTTACTCTCTGTCACTGAAAACTAAATCACTAGACTCATTGACATTTTATTAGCATTAGTCAGGATTCTCCAGAGGAACAGAACCAATTAGACGTATGCACAGAAAGAGACTAAGAGGTTTATTACAAGGAATTAGTTCTTGTGACTATGGAGGCTATCAAGTACCAAGATCTGTAGGGTGGATCAACAAGACCAGTCGAGAGCCAGTGGCTTAAGTTCCAGAATGGAAAGTGGCAGGCTTGAGACCCAGGGAGAGCTGAACTGATGTGTCAGTTTCACTCTGAAGGCAGGAAAAACTCATGTTCCAAAAAGCCCATGTCCCAGATCAAAGACTATTAGGCAGGAAACATTCTTTATCTTTCTTGGGGAAAGGTCAGCCCTTTTGTTCTATTCAAGCCTTCAACTAATTGGATTAGGCCTACCCACATTATGAAGGTCAGTCTGCTTTACTCAGTCTATATTTTAAATGTTAATCTCATCCCAAACATCCTTATAAAAATACCCAGAATAATGTTTGACCAAGTATCTGGACACCCCATGATCCAGTCAAGCTGACACATAGAATTATCCATCATACACACTATAGGAAGTGACTAATCAAAGAATTATGTGGTATATACTTAGAGGATATTTCATATTCAGTGCCCCTTTACAAATAAAAACACCACCAATTGAGAAAGTATATATATCAAATCAAAGTTGGCCAAGCAGTTGTTCTAGTTGGACCCCCTTCAAGTCTCTAACTCTAGGTGCTTGTATGAAGTAGTCTTTATAGTGGATATACTGCCCTGATATTTAAATTATAGTTGCAAGACAATACACATGGTAACATTATAGTACATAGAAACAGAGGAGGATAGTTATAAAAACTGGAATTTAGATATGTTATGTATGCATTTGTGTAAAACTGAACTCTAGAATCACTGTGTGAACCTCAGGCCAACAGAGAGGCATGAGTTTTATTAAAGATGTTTCTCTGACACCCTTTTGTAGAAAAAATGCCTCAAATGCCAATCACTGCCAAGACAGCCATAATTTTATACATCTGATTCACAGTGGGAGTAGTGGATATCATTTCTTGGTGTACAAATATCTTCCTCTTGTCAGGTAGTTTCCTCACATTTCATCTCTTCGTCCTTGACAAGTTGGAATTAGAGTCCTCAGTTTCAAAGTGATTGATGTGAAATGTTGTTGTGATAAAAGCTGCTTTGATACCAAGAAAACCAAAACCAGAAGCAAAACATAAGATAAAGAATCCATAACAACACAATTCTCAATGCAGAAATATTTCCAAAGTGCGCAAACACGCACACACACACACACACACACACACACACTCTCAATGTTTCTTGTCATTTGCACTGCATAAGAAAGATAGTAATTTTTCTTTCAATAACTTTTGGATATTCTCCCAAACTTACATTCCTTTTGAAATTTTATTAGCCAGTAAAAATTTCTATCCCCAGTATGTAGAGACTTGTGGAATATATTGGGGACCTCAATCTTCCTTCTACAAAATAGGCTGTCCATGATAGGAACCCCACAACGGGAGTCAATGTCCCACTATGAATAGGCTTGACTTGCACTTCTCTGATACCAGTTGGATGATGTCTTCATTGTCTTACCTTCTACCAGAATATCACTTATATGTGGCTCTCTTTTATTCTGATGCAAATTAAATCCACAGTCGAATGAATTTAGAGAGGCTTCAGGTTGGGAAGGGAACTTAATGGAATCAATCCACATAGCTCAAGAGAAGGTGATGAGAAGGATGTGGTTTTGAAAATCAATTCAAGTGAATGGCTTGTTGCCAGAAATGGGACTCCATATTTCATATTCTAATTAGGTCAAATGTACTGTTTTGCATGGTTTTCTCCTGTTGAATGAATGTAAATGAGTGGTTTGTCAAAGACACTGGAACATATTGATAGGTAATTTTTTCCTTAAAAACGATGATATGTACTTACTTTTATGCTAGCATTTTTGGTATACAACATTTTATTAGGACATAGCTCCATGAGATCAACATTAAAACTAATAATATAAGAACTATACACACACACACACACACACACAGTGAAAATGAATTATATAATATATATATAAAATCTAATTTTTAGATTTGTTAGACAATGGTTTTATATGTGACCTGTAAAAGGAAAGCCTTAATATTTGATAAGTGATGTTTTTATTTCATGAAATATAATCTATAACCAGATGATAGCACCTTTATGTCTCCTCTAATCCTTTTATTTTAAAATGTGCTTATTTAAAGAAGCACCTCAAAAAGGAGATAAGAATTTATAATAACACAATGATGTTTAATATACCCACCAACCAGTTGAAATACATCCTAAAATGTGTTTAATTTTCACAGATCATATGTGTAGTTTTAACGCCTCTCTTCCTCCTCAGAGGAAATCACTACAAGAAATTTGGGTTTTATATCACATGCATACTTTCCATTATATGTGCATACTCATACACATTTTATAATATTTGACTTTTAATAAATAAGAGCTAGTACATAAGTATTTTTATTTTGTTTTTTTATATTATGTTTTGAAACTTATTCATGTTAATATATGTCATCTAGTTCATTCATTTAAAGTACTTTATATCACTATTTCACAAATTATGTATCTATTTTATTTCTGAAGGTCATTTATGTTGTTTCCAATTTCTTAAACTGTGCTACAATAAACATTCCTGTAATTATGTACTTTTGCATATAGATTATTTGGAATTTCTCATGCATTGCCACATTTTTCTCCAAATTAGATTTACCAATATTTATTCTCATCAACAGTTTGTATGAATATTCTTATTTTGCATCCTTGACAATATTTTATATTCACAGACTTTTAAAATTTAGTGAATATTCTTAATACCCTGCTTTAGGTGGGGAACTATGTGTTTGGATACACTGAAAAGATCAGGTGAACAATCTCAACTTGCATGAAAACACCTTTCAAGTACTGTCCTGTGGCTTTTGCTGCTAACCCTGATCAAATCAAAATAAGAGATCCAGCTAATTGGCCGTATGCATTTCCTATTCGTTGGTTTATCTCATTTTTTTTTTTTTAAGATTTTATTTATCTGAGAGAGAGAGCAAGAGAGAGCATGAGCTGGGGTAGAGGCAAATGGAGAGGGAGAGGCAGACTCCCCACTGAGCAGGGAGCCCAATGCAGGGCTCAGTCGCAGCACCCTGGGATCATGACCTGAGCTGAAAGCAGATGCTTAACTGACTGAGCCACCCAGGTGCCCCTATCTCATTTTTCTAATTATGTTTTTTAATATTTTTCTTTTGATGTAGTTTTGTTCAGATCTCTTAAATGCTAATCCTCTCAGTTATATATATTGAAAAAATCTTGAGTTTTGTTTTTTTATATGAAAATATCCATTGCAATATAGATAACATCCTCAATATTTAATTTTATATTTTACTCTTTTTGAGTGCTTTCCATGAAACCATTCCTTATCCCAAATATCAAATATTCATATAAAAAGCTTAAAATTATACTTTTCAATTTTGTGTCATTAATCTAATTTGCAGTTGCTTTCCATGTGTGGTGTATTGTGGGGCACTACCTATCTACCTGCCAATTTTTACATGCTTAATAAGTTATCCTAATGTCATCTTTGTATAGATTTAAGATAGCTTTCAAGAAGCCATGATACCATTACCTGAAGTGGTCTAAAAAAAAAAAGGCATAATTTGGTATATATCAGTCTACTCTGATCTGTTTTATAAGTTGCTTTCTCAGAATTTGACAGTCTTCTCCTAAATGTACAAACATCAAAGGTATTACCAAGAGTTTTCTAAGAATGCCTCACATGCACTTATTAATCAGGACTTTTTAAGGCACACATATCATTTCCATGCATGAAACCTTGCCTTCGGCCAGTCATCATGGCACTGCATGTGGTATTGACCATGAAAATGCTAACTAACATTTAGAGCAGGATGCTGTGAATTTGGCTCCCCAAACCAAAGTCCTTATGATTTCGTAGTCGTTCTGAGTAGTCGTTCTGAGTAGAGAAAGTGGCTATACCTTTAAATCTTTGCAAACATTGGAATCTGGACCTTTAACCCTCTTCTCTGTATAACAAATATCCACCTTGTTTTTAAAATACCATTTATGTTCAGATCTTTTATAGAATTTATGCTGAATGACCTTAAGTGGAGAATACCAGAAATTCATGACTTTTTAATCGACCAGTTAGAACAGGACAATTTAGAACTCTATCAAAGATCATTTGTATTGCTATCTAATTGCTTATGAGTATAATAAGATTTTTCGCACATATCCTAAACTATAAATTTCTAGGGCATAAGGGTAGTAACCCTCTTCTTTGTGTTTAAGAGTTCAGGGCATGTTGTGCCTTTAAGTAGATTCTCAATGATTTACCAATTGATTGATTATCATCAATAAAAAATTTTCTCTAAATTGCATGGAGTTGGGGTGCCTGGGTGGCTCAGTCAGTTAAGTGTCTGCCCTTGGCTCAGGTTACGATCCCATGGTCCTGGGATAGAGTCCCACATTGGTCTCCTTGCTCAGCAGGGAACCTGCTTCTCCCTCTGCCTCTGCTTCTCCCCCTGTTTGTGCTCTCTCTCTCTCTGACAAATAAATAAATAAAATCTTTAAAAAATAAATTGCATGGAGGTTATAGTTGTACAGACATATTTAAATCTTACTCAAAAACTTCATTATATAAAAAAATGTTCCATGCAACATTTTCTCATCTGTAAAATGGGGACAGCAGTGCCTAAATTATAGTATATTTATATGAACTAAGTAGAATAAAAATAAAAAATTTCCTTGCCAAATACACCTAAAAAGTAATCGTCATAAATTCCCAAGCCAATTATACTACACATTGTATTGTAAACACAGTACCCATGCTTTCATTTTTAATTAATTTTATTTTTAACTGCAGGATTGCTACACTGTGTTTTCAGAGAATCTTGGGATTTCATATATATATAGAGAGAGAGTGCCTTTTTCTCAGTGGCTATAATATTTACAAATATAAATTGATTTTTTTTTCACAACTTGTTCTCTGAGGTTGAGAATAGTTATTCCCACCCAGTGTCTTGCAGGAGCAAGAGCACCTATTATTTAAATAGTTTGTTTAGAATCCAAAATAGCAGGAACTTTTAAAAATACATTCTAGAGAGCTCCTGATTTTTAATGAAGAATAGTGGCTCTCAAGACTGGGACTGTATTGGGTTGAGTGAACCACTTTAGTTGTAAAATGTAAGAGGCACTCACCCTAGTCACTGTCCTGTGGTTCTCAAAACTTAGCTGTAATGCACTGGGGTTCTTTGGGCTAATTTGGGTTTAATAACCATCCTGAATCACTGTAGTGAGAATAAAGAGATAAAGTAATACCTCAGACTTGGACCATGTGCCCACCTTTGGACCAAATGAAAACTGAAATGAGACTAGAAAAAATAAGAATAAAAAAAAAATTTTCCCCCATTAGGATTACAGCTAAACTGTACTTTCTAGTATTCTAGGCATTTAAATGAGACCATATAACTAAGGACTAGCAAATTACCTGTTGCCAGAAATGGTATGTGCCACTACTAGAAACTGGCCTATAAGAAACTAGCAATAATCATCTCTCTCCCCAGTGAATCCTAAGGATCCGGTAGAATATTTCAAGGGACTAAAGTAATAGCAGAGGCACAAGATGGAGATTTCTGGGGTGTCTGACTTAATGAGAGCATCAGAAGTTCCATCCAACATCCTTCCTTTTCTTGATTAGACCTACCAGGGTAAGAATACATATAACATATATACAGAGGAATGCATAAAACATTATGTATAGTTTAAAGAATATTAATGTAAAAAGTGTAAATATCTCCAGCTATAAAAATAAAAAATATCCAGGACACTAAAACCATTGAATATCTACCTCCAAAGGCAATTATAATGCTGTAAAATTACTTGAATCTATAATATATAAAGAGCTTTTACAAGTTAACAATAAGAAAGCAATTCAGTACAAATTACACAACATATTGACTAGTTCACAACAGAAGGAGACAAACGAGCACATGAAAATATGCTCATATCATTAGTCATCACATTAACATTTAGATTAAAAGCATAATGAATTACTATTACAAATTCATTAGATTGAAAACACCAATAGCCAAGTGTTGGTATGATGGTTAATTTTATGTGTCAACGTGGTGGACTGAAGGATGCCCAGATAACTGGTAAAACATGACTTCTGGATGTGTCTATGAGGCTCCTTCTGAAAGAGACTAGCATTTGAATAATTAGCATTGGCATTTAAAGATAACCCTCACCGGGGGCACCTGGGTGGCTCAGTCATTAAGCATCTGCCTTTGGCTCAGGTCATGATCCCAGGGTCCTGGGATCGAGCCCCGCATCAGGCGCTCTGCTCAGCGGGAAGCCTGCTTCTCCCTCTCCCACTCCTCCTGCTTGTGTTCCCTCTCTCGCTATGTCTCTCTCTGTCAAATAAATAAATAAAATCTTAAATAAATAAATAAATATAACCCTCACCAGTGTGGGTATGCATCATCCAATCCATCGTGGGCCTGATTAGAACAAAAAGGGCAGAGGAAGGGCAAATTTGCTCTCTTGAAGCTCTGCTTGAGCTGGAACATCCATTTTCTCCTTCCCTTGGACATCAGCATTCCTTGTTCTCAGGTCTTTGGCTTTGGACAAGGACTTAAACCATTGATACCCCATCTCTGGGTCTTCAGACTTAGACTAGGACTTACACTATTGTCTACCCAGTTCTCAGTCCTTCAGGTTTGGACTGGAGCTACATCAATAGCTTTCTTTGGGCTACAGCCTGCAGAGAGCAGATCATGGGATTCTCAGCCTCCACATGAGCTTCATGTAAGCCAATAATCATAAGAAAGATCTGTCTCTTTCTAAATACCTATGCATATCCTGTTGGTTCTGTTTCTCAGAAGAACCCCAACTGATGCAGTTGGCAAAAATGTGGAACAACTGGAATATCCAAATACTGCTGGTAGGAATGTAAAGTCAGATATCACTTTGAAAAACTGTTTGGCAGTTACTTATAAAATTAAATGTACACTTATTGTAACAACCAGCAATTTCATTCTGAGGAGTTGCCATAATACAAATATTTATAGGAGCTTTATTTCTTACTTTTTAAAAAATTTATTTATTTGAGAGAGAGAGAATGCAAATGGGGGGAAGGGCAGAGAGAGAGAGGGGGAGAGAATCTCAAGCAGACTGTCTGTTGAGTGTAGAGCCTATGTGGGATCTCACATGATCTCACAGATCATGACCTGAGCATAACCCAGGAGTCTGATGCTCAACCAACTGAGTCTCCCAAGCACCCTGCAGCTTTATTCATAATAGCATCAAACTGGAAAAAGTCCAAATGTCCATTCATAGGAGACTGGATAAACAAATTGCTATAATCACACAAAGGAATACAAAAATAAATGAACTAATAACAAGTTAAACGACATGAATGGATCTCAGAAACACTATACTGAATAAAGGAGCCTGAAGAAAGAGTACATGCTATGTGAAATTCTAGAAAAGGCAAACTTAATCTATAGTGAAAAAAGCTGATTTATGATTGCCTGAGCATGGGGAAAGAGATGACTTCAAAGGAACACAAAGGAACTTTTAGAGGTGATAGTTATACAGATCCAATGTCCCAAAAGAAATTACAAATATATAATTGACATTAAGACAAGGATTTAATACGGCTGCTAGATGGATAATAAATCAATAAATCTAATCACAATGTTCTATAAATTAGGCAAAGGTATATATATATATATATATCTCCTTGTCTTAATGTTGATTATATATTTGTAATTTCTTTTGGAACATTTACATACACAGTCATATAATCCATGTATTTAATGGCAATTATGTTTCTCTTTATTCCACTTGTTCTTGCCTTACTCTACAGGATAGCATTGTCAGTATACCGAATAAAGATGGTGAGCTTGGACTTCTTTCCAAAAAAAAAAAAAAAAAACCAACACCTAAATATAAATATATATTAATATTTATTAAATATGCATATATACACATGCATTCATATACATACACATGTTTATATTTTATATTATGTATAAATACTAAAATGCTGACATATACATGATATACATATATGCATAGACACATTTTAATCATATTAAGTGAATATTCCTTTATTCCTGTTTTTCTAAGATTTTATATCATGATGATTTTGCATCTATGAGATAATCACAAAAATTACCCTTTTATTTATTATTTTTTTAAAGATTTTATTTATTTGACACAGACAGACACAGCGAGAGAGGGAACACAAGCAGGGGGAGTGGGAGAGGGAGAAGCAGGCTTCCCACTGAGCAGGGAGCCCGATGTGGGGCTGGATCCCAAGACCCTGGGATCATGACCTGAGGTGAAGGCAGACGCTTAACGACTGAACCACCCAGGCACCCTAAATTACCCTTTTAAATGTGCTAATATTCTGACTAGCATTGATTAATTTTGTAGCTGTTGAAGCAACTTTATATTCCTGGGAAAATCTAACCTGTTCACATTGTATTATCTTTTCATGTATTGTTAAATATGTTCGCTAACATTTTGCACCTATGTTTCTGAGTAAGATCAGCCTGTAATTAGTCATTTTCACACTTTCATTACCATCTTTCAACCTCGAAGTTCTGTGAGTCTCATTCATAAACTGAGCTGGGGAGTACTGTCTGGGAAGACTTTAGGTCTAGATGAAATTATGTGTTTCTGAAATATTCAGTGGAACTTGTTGATGAGGCCATCTGCATCTGATGTTTACTTTGTGAAAGTATTTTTGACTACTGATTGATTTTCTTTTACAATATTATGCAAATCAAATTTTCTGTTTCTTCCTATATCACTTTGTGAGACTTATTTTTCTAACAATTAACCACATTGTCTAAATTTTCAAGTACATTGTTACAATTTTGTATATATTATTGCCTTATCAGAATCAGCTGTAATGATGTGCCAATTTTCATTGCTGTTTCTGTCTGTGCCTTCTTTCTTTCTTCTTGAATACTGTCACCAAAGGTTGTTCAACTTTACTCTTTGAAAGAACCACATTTTAGCATGTCTATTGTATTTATTTATTTTTTTACCAATTATAATGTTAATTTCAAACTCCTACATGTTCAGTATGAGAAAGAGAAATTATGGGCAATCTTATTAGTGGCCCAGATGTAAAAATTAGGGAAAAAAATTAACAAACAGAATTGAACATGAGGTAGAAATGGTAATCTATTTTGAATAAGATGGGTTTCTTCCAGAGATAAAGGTTTGTTTCAATATTAGAAAACTCTACTAATATGTCATATTACTGGATTTAAGAGGAAATCTCATGCTCGTCAAAGTAGCTGCAGAAATAACACTTAATAAAATATATATTGATTTATCATAAAATTCATATGCAGTTAGAAATAGAAATTGAAATATCCTTACCCTAATAAGTGGTCTATGTCTAAAATTAATATCAAATTAAATGTTGAGATACTAAACCATTTCTTTTAAATACAAATTAAGGCTAGGTGCTACTGTACATTGAATTAGAGGGTAGTAACAGTGTCATAAAGATTGAAAGGGATGCAAAGAGTACCAAATTCTCCCATAACACTACTTTCTTTATGGATGGGGAAAAAAAGGCTCTACAAAGAGAATTTTGCCATTACTAAAATTTGCCCTATTTTCTAGGCAGAAGATGTGAAAGTTTTACCCAGTTTATATTGAAGAGGAGTAGTGAGACTTCCAGTACTATCATGAGCAATATCCAAAAGTTAAAAGATATATCAACTAGATATAGAATATATTTAGAACTATATATATAAATATAGAACTTCTATAGAACTTTAGATAGATAGATAGATAGATAGATAGATAGATAGATAGATAGATAG